>NC_084551.2:12900000-13087500 GCF_033978685.3 Nerophis lumbriciformis | reverse complement strand
AAACATAATAAAACATCTCTTACTGTGCAAGGTCTGCTGTTATTAGGATGCCGACTGCTGGGATGTTCATATATTCCCATTTAGGTTATTAAGAATGTCTCATAATCCTCGCAAAGAAACGGGGTGAACAAGCGCTTTTGATGTCCTGAATTGGCTGTCAGTGTCCTTATTTGTCGGATTACCTACTCAGACGTCAAATGACCAGGTGAGATGCATGATTTATGATCTAGAATAAACTGACAGGGAATAGGGAAGCGAGGAAATAGCAGACCACTCGAAGATATAAACATAGGGACAAACAGAAGTGATCACATCCCCGCTGTAAATAGTTCAACTGTGTTAGCGCTTATAATAACAATTTCACTAATACTTGGTTAATATTCAAGTCACAAAATGTAAATTGAGTATTGTTTGCGCTTTTTGAATGGTTATTTATCGGATTTTATGGGCGGAATAGTGAAGCTCCCATTGACTCCGCTGTGAGCAGACTTTTATTTACATTAATTTAATATTTAGAATGCTTAAAAAAAAAATCATGTCTTTCATTATAATTGTGAACGATAGGAAACATTCCAAAAAAAGTGCAGTTCCCCTTTACTAAATTTGCTGTCCAGTTCTTTTTTCTCATTCTACTTTGCAAGTATGTATTCACTTCAGTTTGTCCTAGCAGTGTTGTCTTAGCCAGGAAGTAGTCTTTGCCATTAAGTTAAGTCTTGTATTTTCTTGAGCCCTACAAAGGGTTTGTACAGTGAGTATTTTGTAATTCATTTACTTTACTTATTACAGACGAACTGTATCGAGGTTTACATTCCCCTGTCTGCTTGATTTTGTTGTCTGCCTTTTCCTCTTGGATGTTGTGCTCCCTCTCTCTCTTTTGATTGCAGACTTGGTTTCAGCTGGAGGTGAGGCAATTGGCACACCAGTTTCTGACTTGAATCTTGCTATTTAAGCTGATGCCGACCTGCCATTCTTTGCCGGGTCTCACAAGACAACTGTGTATTCTTCCAGCACACTACTCGATTCTAGAACCTGCCGTCGTTAATTTTGCTTCAGTCTATTTTTCCCCCCAGTTGTCTCCAGCCTTCTAGCTGTTTATTTTGGTTTTTACTTGAACTAAATAAATCTTTTGTTTCACCTGCTGTTCCGCCTCCGCATCTGGGGACCAGATTTTCCGAGTCGTTACAAGCTGCTTGAATATAAAGTGGCTCGTAGTTGTCGTTTTAATTACCAGATTTAAAGATGTTGATGTAAAATTGCTAATGCTAATTAGTAGCATGTATGTGATGTATACAATGTATATATTAGCATTGAAATAGCGCATTTTTTAAAGTCTTACTTTGGAGAGCTTTTTATCAGACATGCTTGCTTGATTTGCATGAAAAACTGCAACATCTTTGGCCCCGAATCAGATTTGTTTGCCCCCAAGTGACACAGATCAGATTTTTTTTTACCAGTCTAAACACTCCGAAGGGCTTCTAATCTGATATTTCCGTGTCAGATTCAGGCCACATTAGGAGGTTGTCCGAATCCGGTTCAGTGTTTCCCACAGGATAGGCATCTATTTGTGGTGGTGTGGTCGGGGGGCGGCGGCGGCGCCGATGACCAAGAAGAACGCGGAGTTGGAATATAATTACAACATTTTATGTACATATTTATATACAGATTTGAACAATTAGTGATTCACTGAAATATATTTATTAATTGTGGTTCTTACAAAAAATATATCTTATAAAATATAAAAGCTAAAATGTCTCTTAAAGCTCTGCCCCTTTAATTAGTGAATACTAAATAATTTAACTTTAGCCTACTACTACAACCATATTATTTACCAGCAACATGAAGTGAAACAGAGGCAAAGGTGTCCTGCCACAGTCAGTCAACCTCCTCCTCCTCCTCCTCCTGCTGCTGCTGAACAGGTCGCACCTGTGGTCCGGACTGTAGGCCTACCTCCTCTCCAAGTCGAGCCCTTTTTGGCTGTTGAAAATATTTTTCTATACTCATCTGTGTGAAGGAGTGAACATCCAACATTAGAATTTATTACTAACGAGCAGAACCGCTCTATGTACAGTGCCGTCTAGCCTTAAGCGGCAGCAGCTCAACACATGCAGGGTTCAACGTTAAGGTTTTTTTCTACTTGCCTGACTTCTCAAATCTACTTGCCCCAATATTTTTACTTGTCCTGCGTAGGTTTTTTTTCTGGCTGTGTAGTGCTCATGGTTTATATCTTACTAAAATTCTTCCCATTGACTATTTACAACACTACACAGTATTTATATTATTATTATTATTATCTATAATTACATTTAAATGGCATTGCATACATGTAAAATTAAATGCTATTTCACATTATTTGACCAGTAGCAGTTACACCCATCTGAACAGGTCAGCCACCTGTTTAAAGCCCGATCACAGTTGAAATCTTGAAATGAAGGGCCTTTAATGGCCAAAACATTAACCTGGACAACATTTTAACAGCTGGTTGGGCTCAGATTTTATTCTTTTCATTGCATTCACATGCTGCAGTGGACAGTGGACAATTTAGCTTCAGTCCATGTGTGTTTATTGACAACAGGGCTATAACCTGGACACGTTAGCTCGTCAGTGAAACGCTCGGTGAAATCGCGGATTAACGTTAAATATATGATGAGCCGCGAGCGATGCAGCTATAACTTATCTACCTATAACACCTGTAAAAATGAAGCAATGCTACCACGCTAGCAAGCGTTAGCTAGCCGGCTATGAGCCACCAAGCTGCTAACTATCGCCAAAAGGCACCATTTAAGTTTTTTTCCCATGGCATCCTGGATCAAGGCTTTCAGCAGCTTTTGACGTTTGAGGTAGAAAAGTAGGAAGCGCCATCATTATGAAAAGTAGCCGGCGAGTATTTTGATCCCATCCGTCCCTCTTCTTCTTCTTCTTCTTCTTCTTCTTCTTCTTCTTCTTCTCTTCTTCTTCTTCTTCTTCTTCTTCTTCTTCTTCTTCTTCTTCTTCTTCTTCTTCTTCTTCTTCTTCTTCTTCTTCTTCTTCTTCTTCTTCTTCTTCTTCTTCTTCTTCTTCTTCTTCTTCTTCTTCTTCTTCTTCTTCTTCTTCTTCTTCTTCTTCTTCTTCTTCTTCTTCTTCTTCTTCTTCTTCTTCTTCTTCTTCTTCTTCTTCTTCTTCTTCTTCTTCTTCTTCTTCTTCTTCTTCTTCTTCTTCTTCTTCTTCTTCTTCTTCTTCTTCTTCTTCTTCTTCTTCTTCTTCTTCTTCTTCTTCTTCTTCTTCTTCTTCTTCTTCTTCTTCTTCTTCTTCTTCTTCTCTTCTTCTTCTTCTTCTTCTTCTTCTTCTTCTTCTTCTTCTTCTTCTTCTTCTTCTTCTTCTTCTTCTTCTTCTTCTTCTTCTTCTTCTTCTTCTTCTTCTTCTTCTTCTTCTTCTTCTTCTTCTTCTTCTTCTTCTTCTTCTTCTTCTTCTTCTTCTTCTTCTTCTTCTTCTTCTTCTTCTTCTTCTTCTTCTTCTTCTTCTTCTTCTTCTTCTTCTTCTTCTTCTTCTTCTTCTTCTTCTTCTTCTTCTTCTTCTCTTCTTCTTCTTCTTCTTCTTCTTCTTCTTCTTCTTCTTCTTCTTTTCTTCTTTTTTCTTTTTCTTTTTCTTTTTCTTCTTTTTCTTTCTTTTTTCTTCTTTTTCTTCTTCTTCTTCTTCTTCTTCTTCTGGCCCACCAGGTGAATTAAGTGCTATTGGCGGAGTTACAATGCATAGTAGGCTACCGCCACCTACTGCACCCGGAGGTGTAACTACAAGCAACATTCACAGACAGTCCCATTGCTTTTATGAGCAAAACACAACGACGTGGAAGTCGATTCCTAGCGGGTCCCGCTGATCACGCACACAGGAGTCCAGCGTTCAGAGTGAACAAGGTTTTATTCACCATCAATGATTTCAATATACGACTTTTCAGTCCGTGTCATTCCTCTCCAAGCACTCCTCTTCCTGCTGTTCCCGACCGCTATTGTTAAAGACAACAGGCGATTAGACAACTCGTACACCTGGGAAATCTAATCACCTGTTCAGCTGTGTCTCGCCGTCGGCAGTGCCACGCTCCCGTCTGATGGTGCTCTGTCCTCAGCACCATTGACAGAGGCGGTGACCTCCTCTCCTGCAGGCAGCGCTGGCCACACCTCCCTCCACAAACAGTTTTCTAGTTAGAACGTTAAGTATCTTGTCTCTGGAGTCTATTCAATTGAATATAAGTTGAAAAGGATTTGAAAATCATTGTATTCTGTTTTTATTTAAGATTTACACAACGTGCCAACTTCTTTTGTATATCCATTCATACATTGTTTTAATTTATTTCCAAGTAAAAAAACAGACATGTTTAAGGTGTGATGATGTATTTGATTCTGTAGTACTGTAGTAGTAGCAGCGAAGGAATACTTTTCACTTTATCGAACTGCGTATGCAAGTGACGTCGAGGCCACATTGGGGCCACATTGAGGCCCGTGCGTGTTTATACTGGAGTCTGATAAAAATCACATTTTACTTGCAGTGTGAACAAACAGTTAGCTTAAAAAAAATCTGATTTCGAGAAATCAGATTTGGGCCACTTTGACCTGCAGTGTAAACGTAGTCACAGCCGCAGTCTGGCTGAATGAGTGCTTGTTTCCCGTCCGAGTGCTTGAGATGTGCGGCGTCTGCAACCGAAAGTGACGTCACGTGCAACAATATTATCAAAATATTATATCATTTATAATATATAATATATTTTTATAATATCATTTATTTTACGTGAATCGTTATCCGGTAGTACCGACACAATTTGGTAGGTACCTCTAAAAGTACCGATTAGATACCCATCCCCTAGACCTCCTGTGAGTGATGTATTAAGGTCCAAATACATAAATTTTTTTAAAAGACTGTGTGTGCTTCTGTTGGGACGCTATTTTCGGTAACGGCAACAGCGTTGTAACGTTTGAATCAGTAATTAATCAGGGTACCCATCACTGGAAAACAAATAAATTCACTTTGTATACCTCCCACAACGTTATTCCTCTCTCATACAGCGTCCTTTGCAATAAATTATGCAAATGAGGCAATAACATCATGTAGCGACTTTTATGACAGCCAATAGCACTTTCCTTACTGAGGAGATGGCAACATCGGCCGCAGGAGCAGTCTTAGTCTTGATAAATCACATTGTCCAATATATTGGACATTTTAATAATCAGCATATATTCTGCATATTCTTGAAGAGAGACACGCTAAATGGATTATGCTCTCTATTTGCTTATTCAAGAGACACTATGCTGTAAAAAAAATGTTTTGATTTATTAGCACATAATTTAGGTTCTGAGAAGCGGAGCACCGAAAGGGTCCTATTTTGTCCTCTATAGGTTTACCAGCAGGCACAAGACATTAAAACAACTCTGAGAATTTGTTGAATTAGGTCCCGACGTTGAGCAACACAAGCATAATGTTGAAAAAAAAATTTTTTTGACAACATTTAATCAATGTTGGGTTCTGACGTTGATTTGACCATTGAATTCTGGTCTTTTCCCAACCAATATTTTACAACACAAATACAACGTTGAAACAA
Organism: Nerophis lumbriciformis; assembly: GCF_033978685.3. Lineage (NCBI taxonomy): Eukaryota > Metazoa > Chordata > Actinopteri > Syngnathiformes > Syngnathidae > Nerophis > Nerophis lumbriciformis. The sequence continues at coordinate 13,081,937 of NC_084551.2, read as the reverse complement.
TGTGCTTTTTGATGACGTTTATTCAATGTCAGGTTGTGACGCTGATTTGACCATTGAAATTAGGTAATTTCCCAATCAACAACGTGGATCCAACGTTGGACATCAACAATGTCTCAATTTACAAATACAACTATTTTGCAATGTTTTTTTTATAGTCAGTTTTAAAGGACATGTATGTATAATCAACGTTGTATCAATGTCTTGTGCCTGCTGGGTTGGCTGCCTTTTTTGAGGCCCAAATATGCCCACAAAGTCCCCATATTTTGCAGGCACCTCAAGTATGGCGATACATGTTATATTGTGAGGTTCCGAAAAAGAAATTGCAAAATTGTCTCTCTACTCTCACCTTTAAAATTTGAAAAAAATAGCAGTTCATCCAGGGGCGTCACTAACTTTTAAGGACAGGGGGGCTTACGTAACATCACCAGAATGATTGTCAATTAGGAGGACCAGAAGTCAACATGATCCACCCAGAAATAAATAAAACAAATGGCTTATTGATAAGCCATTAAAAAAAAAAATTGTAAATATTTATTTATATGTATCATTATTCTCCTACTCACCTTTCCAGTAGAGGCCTCTCCCCTCTCACTTTATGTGCTCTTCTGCCCTGACTCCTACAGGTCAATAGGGGTTGTGGAGTGATTATTATTATTATCTACTGATGATAGTCATACGTGAATGAGCTCAGCTCCTGTTCTCCTCCATGTGTAAAGTGAGAAACACAGCTGATGCTCCATAAGGAAGTAACCCCAAAGATAGCAAATGGTAAAAAAAGAGTGCACATTTAACTTTATAAATAACTAGGACCTTCTTGATGCATTTCAGGCTAACTAAGTAGCAGCATTGTTTTAGCGCGGTAATGTAACTTTTGCCTGCAAAACAACAAATGTACGACGTGCACAGAGGCTTGACAGGTTTTTATTTGTCAAACACAGACCTGGTGTAAAGTGGAGCTAATACATTTGACTACAAGCAGTGATGAATACTTACTTTCTTGAAAAAGTTTCTTATGTCCATTTTGCATCCGTTCACGTTCATGTTCTGCAGTGCTGTCTGCTTCAAAGCCAGGACCGCAAGCAAGGTCGCAGAGAAAATGCGGACTGGATTTTGAGTGATGTGGGCATTTTCTATATGAACAAGTGGAATGGATTGGATACCGACACACTAAAGAGGCTCTCTACCTTACGCTGTGAAGTGAGGGGAAACTGAGTGAATAATGACAGGTTATATGATTATTTATTTAAACTCATATTCGGGCCACTTTATAATGAATATGTCGGCATGTATTTGTAAAAAAAAAAAGAAAAGAAAATATAACACCAAATTATTTAGGGAGGGCTTAAGAATATTTTAGGGGGGCTAGAGCCCCCCGGAAAATAGGCCTATCAACGCCAATGAGTTCATCCTCTGTAAATTCAGCTTAAAAAAGATAAGGTTGTGAATCCTCATTCGTCCAAAAATAGTCGTCTTTGTCGTTTCTTACCAAGTCTGCCATGATTACAAGACACTGGCATGTGTTTCCGGAAGTAGGAACACACATTTGTTGCTGGAAGTCGGACGTGCGCTGCTTTGGAGATGGAAATAAATGCGCTGAAGAAAGAAGTTCCGGTAATGCATAAACTGACCAAAACATGTGAAATATTGTACATATTACATATTCTTATGAACTTGTATGTTACTCCATTATTTATATATATATATATATATATATATATATATATATATATATATATATATATATATATATATATATATATATATTACCTCCCTGCTTGGCACTCAGCATCAAGGGTTGGAATTGGGGGTTAAATCACCAAAAATTATTCCCGGGCGCGGCCACCGCAGCTGCTCACTGCTCCCCTCACCTCCTTGGTGGTGATATAGGGTGATGGGTCAAATGCAGAGAATAATAAGTCCCCATATTTTGCAGGCGCGTCAGGTATGGCAAACATGTTCGTATTAACCTCTTAAGGCCCAAGCTGTTTGTTTACATGATTTTTTTTATTTCTCTTTGCTATTTGGGCTTATTGAACACTAATTAGAATAAAAACTAAAAATTATCTTTTTATATGATGTACTTAGTTCATAAGTACACAAATGTGTATTTCATATGTAGTGACATGCTAATTTTTATTTTTACACTTTTTTTTCCAAATTCCATTGTATGTTATACTCTTCTGACACCACCATATAGCAGTATACGTGTCCATATGTCGGCATAAGACCCCAATTCAGTAGTGTACACAATTTTGGAAATAAGAGCTAAAAGGTGCTGTCCACGCATGTGGCCAGTAAGGCCTTTAGAGGTTAAAGGCCTACTGAAACCCACTACTACCGACCACGCAGTCTGATAGTTTTTATATCAATGATGAAATCTTAACATTGCAACACATGCCAATACGGCCGGGTTAGCTTACTAAAGTGCAATTTTAAATTTCGCGCGAAATATCCTGCTGAAAACGTCTCGGTATGATGACGCCTGCGCGTGACGTCACGGATTGTAGAGGACATTTTGGGACAGCATGGTGGCCAGCTATTAAGTCGTCTGTTTTCATCGCAAAATTCCACAGTATTCTGGACATCTGTGTTGGTGAATCTTTTGCAATTTGTTCAATGAACAATGGAGACAGCAAAGAAGAAAGCTGTAGGTGGGAAGTGGTGTATTGTGGCCGACTGCAGCAACACAAACACAGCCGGTGTTTTATTGTTTACATTCCCGAAAGATGACAGTCAAGCTTTACCATTGGCCTCTGGAGAACTGGGACAACAGAGACTCTTACCAGGAGGACTTTGAGTTGGATACGCAGACGCGGTACCGTGAGTACGCATGCAGCTGCGACTTCCAAACATTTGATCGCTTGCCCGTACGTGCGTGCCGCTATGTGCATGTCACGTACGTAACTTTGGGGACTTTGGGGAAATATATGTGCTGTATGAACTTTGGGGAGGTGAACGGTACTTTGGGCTTTGGGATTGAGTGTGTTGTGCAGGTGTTTGAGTTGTATTGGCGGGTTATATGGGACGGCGTGGCGCAGTGGAAGAGTGGCCGTGTGCAACCCGAGGGTCCCTGGTTCAATCCCCACCTAGTACCAACCTCGTCATGTCCGTTGTGTCCTGAGCAAGACACTTCACCCTTGCTCCTGATGGGTGCTGGTTAGCGCCTTGCATGGCAGCTCCCTCCATCAGTGTGTGAATGTGTGTGTGAATGGGTAAATGTGGAAGTAGTGTCAAAGCGCTTTGAGTACCTTGAAGGTAGAAAAGCGCTATACAAGTACAACCCATTTATCATTTATCATTTATATGGACGGGAGGGGGGAGGTGTTTGTTATGCGGGATTCATTTGTGGCATATTAAATATGAGCCTGGTTGTGTTGTGGCTAATAGAGTATATATATGTCTTGTGTTTATTTACTGTTTTAGTCATTTCCAGGTGAATATCAGATCCCACCCGCCTCTCACAGCATATTCCCTATCTGAATCGCTCCCACTGCCCTCTAGTCCTTCACTCTCACTTTCCTCATCCACAAATCTTTCATCCTCGCTCAAATTAATGGGGAAATCGTCGCTTTCTCGGTCCGAATCGCTCTCGCTGCTAGTGGCCATGATTGTAAACAAAGTGCGGATGTCAGGAGCTCCACAATCTGTGACGTCACGCGCATATCGTCTGCTACTTCCGGTACAGGCAAGGCTTTTTTTATCAGCGCCCAAAAGTTGTGAACTTTATCGTCGATGTTCTCTACTAAACCCTTTCAGCAAAAATATGGCAATATCGCGAAATGATCAAGTATGACACATAGAATGGACCTGCTATCCCCGTTTAAATGAGAAAATCGCATTTCAGTAGGCCTTTAAGGGGGTCCCGAAATGTTTTTGGGGTGGGTCAGGGCATGGGAAAGGACGTGAGAGCAAGCGTCATGCGTGCTGGCTGACACTAGGGCTGAAACGACGCGTCGACGTAGTCGACGTCATCGGTTACGTAAATACGTCGAGGACGTTTTTGTTCGTCGACGCGTCGCATATTTACGTCACACTACCGTCATGGCGGAGCGCAAAGCACACGATGCGAGCGGTGCGAGCGAGGGGAAAAAAGCACGCCAAAAGTCGTCAAAAGTGTGGGAGTATTTCAATAAACGGCCTAAGAAGAAACGCTACTTTTACTCCGCTACTTTTATCTACATTCAGCTCGCTACTCGCTACTAATTTTTATCGATCTGTTAATGCACGCTTTGTTTGTTTTAGTCTGTCAGACAGACCTTCATAGTGCCTGCCTTACTGGTGACGTTTCACTTCGTTCCACCAATCAGATGCAGTCACTGGTGACGTTGGACCAATCAAACAGAGCCAGGGGTCACATGACCTGACTGGCTCCGAGCTAACTTCGGGTGTTACCATTTAGTGGTCAATTGTACGGAATATGCACTGTACTGTGCAATCTACTAATAAAAGTTCCAATCGATCAATCAAAAGTGTGAAGGAAAAAAGACCCTTTTTTTATTTCAACCGTAAAGACTGACTGCACAGTTCCTGTGTTCACAATAAAAGTCCCGCTCCATCGCGCCTGCGTTTTCAAAATAAGAGTCTCCGAAAGCCAGCGCAAACAAGCTAGCAAGCTACGGAGTTTGCCGCCAATGTATTTCTTGTAAAGGGTATAAAAACGAATATGGAAGGTGGACAAATAAGATGCCAAATAACAACCACTTTCATGTGGTATTAGACAGAAAGGAGGAACTTTTTTTCTCCTCCATTTGAAAACGTGGACGTTACCAGCACTACTTCCTGATTACAATCAATGCAAGTCATCAGAATCAGGTAATACACCAACTTATATTCTTGTCTTCATGAAAGAAAGGAATCTATATGTTAAACATGCATGTATATTCATTAAAACACCTTTAACATGTAAACAAAAACGGCAAAATAAATAAATATAAATGATATACTGTATATATCAATGTATGTATATATATATATATATATATATGTGTGTGTGTGTGTGTGTGTGTGTGTGTGTGTGTGTGTGTGTGTGTGTGTGTGTGTGTGTATATATATGTATATACACATATATATATATATATATATATATATATATATATATGATATGTGTGTGTATGTTACTCAGTACTTGAGTAGTTTTTTCACAACATACTTTTTACTTTTACTCAAGTAAATATTTGGGTGACTACTCCTTACTTTTACTTGAGTAATAAATCTCTAAAGTAACAGTACTCTTACTTGAGTACAATTTCTGGCTACTCTACCCACCTCTGCTAATAATGTTATTGTATGCACACTGTGTCGAGCGGAAATGGCCTATCATAGCAGCACAACGGCAGTGTTCTTGCCATCACCATCAACTAGTCAATCGTCCGCGTGAGTATACGTTGTCATCATTACACAAAAACATGAATGTGTCATTTGTATCTGCGTTGTAAATTCATAAACTAAAGCACAGTTTCGCTCTGAGAGGAGCGTTTGGCGTGCCTGTTCAGTGTTTACAAAGACGCGCTCCTCTTTAACGCTAACGTTAATTAGTTGTGCAAATACCTTTTACAACAGTAACAATTACGTATACTATGTACAAACGAACAATTAACTTTCACTTTAATCATACTATCATTGTTGTGTTATTAAGCAAAATAAGCAAAAGTTTTACTTTTGTTGAAATGTTTACACTGTTGTTACAGAATATTTCGTTTTGCACTTTTTTGTATTGGATGTTTATCTTTATTTTTGCACATTTTAGCAAATAAGCAATACTTTTACTTTTGTTGAAATGTTTACACTGTTGTTACAGAATATTTCCGTTTTGCACTTTTTTGAATTGGATGTTTATCTTTATTTTTGCACATTTTAAAGCAAAATAAGCAATACTTTTACTTTTGAAATGCTTATACTATTGCAGAATATTAAGATTTGCACTGGATGTTTACTTTTATATTTGCACATTAAAAGCAAATAAGCTACTTTTAATTTTGTTAAATGTTTACATTGTTACAGAATATTTTGTCATGTTGTTGTCAATGTTGACTGAGTGGCCATACTTTTTTTTTTGTAAATAAAAGCCATGCCTTTTGAAAAAACTGGCCTACACTTATTTTTTCATCTTCATTTTAAATAAAAAAAATAATCGGTAAAAGGAAAAAGAATCTATAGATTAATCGAAAAAAATAATCTATAGATTAACCGATTAATCGAAAAAAATAATCTATAGATTAATCGATAGAAAAATAATCGTTAGCTGCAGCCTTAGCTGACACGCACAAACCCCGCGGTGCAACAGGGGCGAGGGCCCGTTAAACGCTGCTCGTAGATTTAATTTAAAATCATTACTGCCTTAGGGTGAATGAGATGTTTTATGCTATTTTTGGTGAGAAATAAAAATATTAGATATTTATTATATAATAATATTTATATAATAATAAAAATATGTTTGTTTTTTTAACTATGTAAGTGCTGAATCGCAAATGTGCTGTTGGAGAATGTTTATACAATATGCCATGAAAATGTGCATTGAACTGATGTCGCTCTCATACTGTGCAGCATCTCCAACTAACCCCAAGAGTAGCAAAGGTCTTGGAGGAGGAAAACTTGTAGCAATGCCACCCACTTGCAGCCATTCAGCCGAGGGGGCCGCAGGGCATATCTAAACAGCCCTGTGGCTCTACCATGTTGCTGTCAGTCTGCTGTGACACCAGCCACTGCAAACCGCCTCCATTGTCTTGACCTACTTGTGACTTGTTCTTGCACTGAATTAGAGGGATGGCTGACACGGGCACAACAAAGGGAGGGAGGAAAAAAAAAACAGCTTAAGAACAAATAACCATTTCTGGTAGAGTTTGGAGTTCTAATCAGTGCTGCAGAAGCTGCGGCGGAGAGGAGGCAAGTCTGTGTGCAAAACATTATCTGCGTCTCAAGATGGATCCTTGACTAATCCTGCTGTCTGAGCTCAATGCTCCCAAGATGCTCAGAGAGGAGGAACACTGGAGGAGAGGAAGTCGCGAGGGGGATTGAAGTAGACCTCAGATTTTATGAGAAAGGGAAAAAAAACAGCAGTTTGTTGAAGCCATGGGCAAGAGTCAGTTTAGGGACAGCATTTTGGCCCTAATTGCCCTCTATGCAACAAGAGATGTCAGGACAATGCAATCCTTAGAATTACAATCAAACTATTTTCGGAAAAATCCCAATCAAGCTTAAAAGAAGACATCCCGCTATCATCTTTTAATTACTTATTTTTGCTGCTGCAGTTTGTTGTCGGATTTGTTATATTTATTTGCCAAAACGCACGCTGTCACATTATTGTGTGGCTGTCCTCTTTGATTCAGACTAATAGAGTCCCACCAAGCTGCATAATATGAAAAGCCTCTAATTCCCAATCATCTTAAAGGAGCCACGAGTACAACAAGAGAAGACGACTGCACAAAGATACCCCGGAAAAAGGAATGTTAAGGGAAAGAAAAGCCATCACAAAAACTGTGCCTGGACATGAAACCAATTTATTATCGCAGTCATTTCTCTACTATTCACAGTAAGTGATGAAAGGAGTACCGCTTCACCGCAATCGCTCGCACAAAGAACAAACTGTAGCACAACATGTAAAGGAAAAAAAGTAACAAGTGCTTGAATAATCAAAATTCCAAAATGCACGTTCAGTGCAATTTCCTTTCCAAATTTCATGGAAGGACTCCACCGCGGCGGTGGAGAACGTTGAAAAATGTCGCTGGCCGCTGCTGCTTAACAGGACTCTGTCACTGGCACTCTGTAAAACTGTCAGGGTTTCATTGAGATGAATCTAAAACTGGCCACGGGGTTATTTTTAGACCTGGCTGCAGGATAGAAAGTTTCTGAGCCCCATAAGTAGGTCAGCTCAAGTGGTGTTCAGATTGCTGTTATGTACAATTACTGAAAAGTAGCATCTCCGGACCACCAGAGCAACTTTTAATCCACGCTGGAGCGAATGAAGTCAGTTGCTGCCTGACTAACTTCAACAAATGAAACTTGTCTGTCTTAATCAGATTCATGCTTGCTGGCTACAACATTAGCAACATGAGAGAGGCAAAATTTTACAATCAATAATGTCATCGTCGAAATGCATAATTGGCTATGACACGTGTGTTTGTGTGTGAGTGTGTGTGTGTATATGTATATGTATATATACAAAACCCAAAACCAGTGAAGTTGGCACGTTGTGTAATTGGTAAATAAAACAGAATACAATGATTTGCAAATCCTTTTCAACTTATATTCAATTGAATAGAATGCAAAGACAAAATATTTACCGGTAATGTTCGAACTGAGAAACTTAATTTTTGTTTGCAAATAATCATTAATTTAGAATTTAATGGCAGCAATACATTGCAAAAAAGTTGGCACAAGGGCATTTTTACCACTGTGTTACATGGCCTTTCCTTTTAACAACACTCAGTAAACGTTTGGGAACTGAGGAGACCGATTTTTGAAGCTTTTCAGGTGGAATTCTTCAATAGGCTTCATAATGCGCCACACATTATCAATGGGAGACAGGTCTGGACTATAGGCAGGCCAGTCTAGTACACGCACTCTTTTACTATGAAGCCACGCTGTTGTAACACGTGGCTTGGCATTGTCTTGCTGAAATAAGCAGGGGCGTCCATGATAACGTTGCTTGGATGGCAACATATGTTGCTCCAAAACCTGTATGTACCTTTCAGCATTAATGGCGCCTTCACAGATGTGTAAGTTACTCATGCCTTGGGCACTAATACACCCCCATACCATCACAGGTGCTGGGTTTTGAACTTTGCGCCTATAACAGTCCGGATGGTTCTTTTCCTCTTTGGTCCCGAGGCCACGACATCCACAGTTTCCAAAAACAATTTGAAATGTGGACTTGTCAGACCACAGAACACTTTTACACTTAGCATCAGCCCATCTTAGATGAGCTCGAGCTGAGCGAAGCCGGCGGCGTTTCTGGGTGTTGTTGATAAATGGCTTTTGCTTTGCATAGTGAAGTGAAGTGAATTACATTTATATAGCGCTTTTTCTCAAGTGACTCAAAGCGCTTTACATTGTGAAACCCAATATTTAAGTTACATTTAAACCAGTGTGGGTGGCACTGGGAGCAGGTGGGTAAAGTGTCTTGCCCAAGGACACAATGGCAGTGACTAGGATGGCAGAAGCGGGGATCAAACCTGCAACCCTCAAGTTGCTGGCCCGGCCGCTCTACCAACCGAGCTATACCGCACTCTATAGTAGAGTTTTAACTTACAGATGTAGCGACAAACTTTAGTTACTGACAGTGGTTTTCTGAAGTGTTCCTTTGCCCATGTGGTGATATCATTTACACACTGATGTCGTTTTTTAATGCAGTACCGCCTGAGGGATCGAAGGTCACGGGCATTCAATGTTGGTTTTCAGCCTTGCTGCTTACGTGCAGTGATTTCTTCAGATTCTCTTAACCTTTTGATGATCTTATGGACCGTAGATGGTGAAATCCCTAAATTCCTTGCAATAGTTGGTTGAGAAATGTTGTTCTTAAACAACTTGCTCAGGCATTTGTTCACAAAGTGGTGACCCTCGCCCCATCCTTGTTTGTGAATGACTGAGCATTTCATAGAAGCTGCTTTTATACCCAATCATGGCACCCACCTGGTCCCAATTATCCTGTTCACCTGTGGGATGTTGAGCATTCCTCAACTTTCTCAGTCTTTTTTGCCACTTGTGCCAGCTTTTTTGAAACATGTTGCAGGCATCAAAATCCAAATGAGCTAATATTTGCAAAAAAAAAAAGTTTTCCAGTTCGAACGTTAAGTATCTTGTCTTTGCAGTCTATTCAATTGGATATAGGTTAAAAAGGATTTGCAAATCATTGTATTCTGTTTTTATTTACGATTTACACAACGTGCCAACTTCACTGTTTTTTGGGCTTGTATGTGGGAAACAGTGACCTCTCACTATGACACAATCCAGTTCAACAAGACTGCATCTTATGTGTCAAGCTTTACCACTGTTATTTTGATTTTGCTGTTGAGAGCATCAGTTACTGCAGATTAATTTGTATGCAACTGTAACACAATGCACATTTAAAATATCCTATTTGCATGCAGTTTTAACTGCTTTTTCTTCACTTTCGAGACTAGGCAATTAACAGTCATTGTTCTGGCAACAAAATACTGTTTAGAAAGTGGTGTAGGTTTTGTTGCAGCGTTGGAGTTGTGATAATGACGAACAGCCGCTACAGTAACTGGCCTCAATTCCCACGTTGACAGGTAAACAATGTCATAGATGTTTAATCTTAGCAGACTGTTCAGTGACATATTTCTCGTCTAAACACAGACCATTCTGCAGAACAGACAAGCCTATCATGTGTAGCAGTGAAAAAACGTCAATCTAATAGGAGTAATTTATAGTGATGAATGACAAGTGCAGGCTCCTGTTCAGTTGGCTGGGCGTTCATTAGAAAACACATTTTCTGATGTCACCATGCTTTCAGGTTTTTGTACTTTTTGGGCAGACTAATTCAAAACAAATATCGTTTGAATTCTACGGTGTCACAGAAATGAGCAGAAGGAACTTGAACCCCAATTGACATGTCTCATATAGCCAACTTTTTTTTTGAAGATTGACAGCCATCTGTGTGGAATCCTTTCACTCTCTACTAATGAGCTACGGGCTGTGTAGACCCAATCTACACAGGGTGGTCCCTTGGGCTCCATGCAGCTGCTGCGCACGCACACACACACACACACGCACACACACACACACACACACACACACTCATGTGTGCACACACTTCCCCGGCTCCTCAAACAGAGCTCCCAGCTTCTAGTCTTGTACTGAAAGCGTACTTTGGCAATCTATAATCTGAAGTCCCAAAACATCCTATTGAGTATTTGCTATCTTTTGCCCCACATCCTGTCCTGCATGGCAGCCTTCTGGAGCGTAGAAGTGCCAACCCCAGCGTAGGAGAAAATACAATTTTAACTCCAATAGTTCATATTGAGAGAAGCCGCATGGCGCTCTTGCAATCACTCTCGTTCAAATATTAGTTTCTCGCAGAATTCTTAGGCTTTGTTTGCATATATTCGCTTTTTGGAGTCGGATTGGTAAAAAATCTGATCTGTACTGTTCGCACTGTCATGAAAAAAATCCGATTCATGTCACATGATTAAAAAAATTGCAACTGACCTGCAGTGTGAACTATAGGGATAGGTACCGGAATCGCTTGACCGTATTCCGGCAGTAGTACGGGGAACCAATTCACCTCAATTCAAACGGTAACATACACTATATTGCCAAAAGTATTTGGCCACCCGCCTTGACTCACATATGAACTTGAAGTGCCGTCCCAATCCTAACCCATAGGGTTCAATATGATGTTGGTCCACCTGTTGCAGCTATTACAGCTTCAACTCTTCTGGGAAGGCTGTCCACAAGGTTGCGGAGTGTGTTTATAGGAATTTTCGACCATTCTTCCAAAAGCGCATTGGTGAGGTCAGACACTGATGTTGGTCGAGAAGGCCTGGCTCTCAGTCTCCGTTCTAATTCATCCCAAAGGTGTTCTATCGGGTTCAGGTCAGGACTCTGTGCAGGCCAGTCAAGTTCAGCCACACCAGACTCTGTCACCCATTGTCTTTATGGACCTTGTGTTTTGGAAGAGGAAGGGGCCCACTCAAAACTGTTCCCACAAGGTTGGGAGCATGGAATTGTCCAAAATGTTTGGGTATCCTGGAGCATTCAAAGTTCCTTTCCCTGGAACTAAGGGGCCAAGCCCAACTCCTGAAAAACAACCCCACACCATAATTCCTCCTCCACCAAATTTCACACTCAGCACAATGCAGTCCAATATGTACCATTCTCTTGGCAACCTCCAAACCCAGACTCGTCCATCAGATTGCCAGATGGAAAAGCGCTATTCATCACTCCAGAGAAGGCATCTCCACTGCTCTAGAGTCCAGTGGCGACGTTCTTTACACTACTGCATCCGATGCTTTGCATTGGACTTGGTTATTTGTATGGCTTAGATACAGCTGCTCAGCCATTGACACCCATTCCATGAAGCTCTCTGCATACTGTACGTGGGCTAATTGGAAGGTCACATGAAGTTTGGAGCTCTGTAGCAACTGACTGTGCAGAAAGTCGGCGACCTCTTTGCACTATGTGCTACAGCATCCACTGACCCCTCTCTGTCAGTTTACGTGGCCTACCACTTCGTGGTTGAGTTGCTGTTGTTCCCAAACTCTTCCATTTTCTTATAATAAAGCCGACAGTTGACCTATAACAGTCCGAATGGGTCTTTTCCTCTTTGGTCCCGAGGTCACGACATCCACAGTTTCCAAAAACAATTTGAAATGTGGACTCGTCAGACCACAGAACACTTTTACACTTAGCCTCAGTCCATCTTCGATGAGCTCGGGCCGAGCTCGGGCCAAGCAAAGCCGGCGGCGTTTCTGGGTGTTGTTGATAAATGGCTTTTGCTTTCCATAGTAGAGTTTGCATATGTTTTTAAAACGTGTTCATGATGCATATTCTTCAAAGGTATTCCTTACCTTCTACCTTCTGTCTAATGATGGTGGAAAATAGAAATGTTATCAGTTTTTGCATTTCCGCGAGCAACACTTTTTCTCCCTGCATCTTTTTATACCTGTTAATGTGACAAAATGTGCAAATCTATTTGAAGCTCACCTCATGCAGAAGCACAAGGAGCTGGAATGCCACTGATACAGTGTATGAATAGAAAGAGACAGGAAGAGCCTAATGAATGTTCTCCAGGGCTGGCGCATGCCTCGCCTTTGTTTCTTTTTGTAAATACAAGCCTCTTTAACATCACAATATAAGCCATTATCTCGCCTGGCAAGGTAAATTTTCATGGAGGTGGGGTTGAGGGTGGACTGGTACGGGCATGCTGCACAAAAACATATATTTTCCCCCCAGCTTGGAGAAGATCAGTCGGGTGAGATCTAAAGTCATGCAAATGTTAGTGCAGGAAAAAAAAAAATTGGCAAAACTCATTCTAATTATTCCATATCAGCATATTTGCATGAACTGTTTTTTTTTTTTTTTTTAAGAAGGAAGAGTTTATGATCAGTGGAGCCTGGACAAGGAGGCTGTTTAGGAATTCACCACATTTTGATCTAATCACAAAATCAAAATATTCATGAAACACAATGATATCTCCCTGAAGCAGGCAGCTAGCCATTAATTTTCAAATTCAGGTAATTTATTAACACTTATCAGAGGCTGAAAAAGCCTTGCTCTGTGTTCACAAAGTGGGTGAGTGGGAGAGAGGAGTTCAGGAAAACTGATTCCAGATGATTTATAACGCTGTGCAAGGTGCATTTTCAACCAGGTATTCAATTAGAATGCATGTCCAATATTCTGTTCTAGATCTACAGTTAAAAACTCTGTTGAAGCACATTTTACTTAGCATATATACCTCACTAACATTAGCAGTAAATTTGATAAGTGTAGCTCTGTCATTGTGCTTGTTCCAGTGGACTGCTGATTACAATACGGAATGAGGCGTTATTTTCTTCCAAGATAATTATATATTGTGCCATTAATGTTTGTCACTCTTACGTTATCATTACTGCAGGTCAACAAATCATTATCTAATTTATAAACTGAACAAGTGTGCTTCTGCAATGAATATACTTAGCTATTAACATAATTAAATATCAGAATAATTAATTTAGCTTGTTGCTTTCAGATATTATAGTCAATAAAAATAACTATATTTTATTGGGTGGTGTGCTAAATTAAGATAGTGATTTGTTTCCCCATTAGTGTACCAGGAATTAAAGAAATAAATCAGTGGAAAACATTGTAAAACAGTAACAACATAGCACTTTACAACTTGCATCATCATGAAGCAGAATGAGTCAGTAGAGGCTATAATAATGCCATCTAAGGGTTAAAATATCAGCTTAACGTGTATCCATGAACATATGGAGGCTGCTGATGGTGTGTTTGACAGAGAAGCAGCTTGCATATGATGATACCATAGAAGTCTGCTGCCCAAGGTAAATGCTGTACATTATAAACCATGAATTGCTTGTAGTTTGATCATATTACGCCTATACTGGCTCACCTGCACTGGCTTCCTGTGCACTTAAGATGCGACTTTAAGGTTTTACTACGTACGTATAAAATACTACACGGTCTAGCTCCATCCTATCTTGCCGATTGTATTGTACCATATGTCCCGGCAAGAAATCTGCGTTCAAAGAACTCCGGCTTATTAGTGATTCCCAGAGCCCAAAAAAAGTCTGCGGGCTGTAGAGCGTTTTCTATTCGGGCTCCAGTACTATGGAATGCCCTCCCGGTAACAGTTAGAGATGCTACCTCAGTAGAAGCATTTAAGTCCCATCTCAAAACTCATTTGTATACTCTAGCCTTTGAATAGCCCCCTCTTTTTTTAGACCAGTTGATCTGCCGTTTCTTTTCTTTTCTCCTCTGCTCCCCCCTACCCCTGTGGAAGGGGAGACAAACAGGTCCGGTGGCCATGGATGGGGTGCTGGCTGTCCGGGGTCGGGACCCGGGGTGGACCGCTCGCCTGTATATCGGTTGGGAACATCTCTGCGCTGCTGACCCGTCTCCGCTCGGGATGGTTTCCTGCTGCCCCCACTGCGGACTAGACTCTTACTGTTATGCTGGATCCACTATGGACTGGACTCTCACAATATCATGTTAGACCCACTCGACATCCATTGCATTCGGTCTCCCTAGAGGGGGGGGTTACCCACATATGCGGTCCTCTCCAAGGTTTCTCATAGTCATTCACATCGACGTCCCACTGGGGTGAGTTTTTCCTTGCCCTTATGTGGGCTCTGTACCGAGGATGTCGTTGTGGCTTGTGCAGCCCTTTGAGACACTTGTGATTTAGGGCTATATAAATAAACATTGATTGATTGATTGATAGAACATTGTTTCCATATTTTCATGTTTTATATATCTGTATCATGAATCAATTTAAGTGGACCCCGACTTAAACAAGTTGAAAAACTTATTCGGGTGTTACCATTTATTGGTCAATTGTACGGAATATCATCAATCAATCAATCAATGTTTATTTATATGGCCCTAAATCACAAGTGTCTCAAAGGGCTGTACAAGCCACAACGACATCCTCGGTACAGAGCCCACATAAGGGCAAGGAAAAACTCACCTCAGTGGGACGTCGATGTGAATGACTATGAGAAACCTCGGAGAGGACCGCATGTGTGGGTAACCCCCCCCCCCCTCCCCCTCCCCTAGGGGGGGTTAATATGTACTGCACTGTGCAATCTACTAATAAAAGTTTCAATCAATCAATCCATGCAATATTTCTTGTCTAGAAATTAGTTTTTTTATTTATTTAAAAGGCATGTTACATGTTAGAATTGTGGCGTTATGGGGCAGGTGCACGGGCAGCACAGATTAATTTGATTTCCATTAATTATAATGGGGATTTGAGATACAAGTATTTTTGGGTTATGAGCGCCATCACAGAAGCAATTAAACTGAGGCACAAAAAAATGGAGCAGGAGGTAAAAATAGGCACTATTAAAAAAAAAAAAACAACTAAGATGCAGCAAAAGCTAAAAAATACAAGACACATTGTGAGCTTCGTCAGAAGAGAACAAAACACAAAAATGAGTAGGATATAAAGTACATTTAGTGACGTGAGGAATACCCCAAAACTAATCAAAATAGTTGACAAAATCATTTCCTGACAGAGTACACTGAGAAAAAAAAAAGAGACATTTTCATTAATGTAATCCAACAATCATATAACTGTCATTCTTTGATTCGGCGACGCTGAACACGTGCACAAGGACTCGTGCTGTGTCCTGGCCCACTTTTTCCAAACCTCGGGGGAAGGTCAGTGCGCTCACACTTGCCCTAGTAACTACTGTATAATAAATGCTGGATCATGTTATACTTGAATACACTTCTCGCACCTGGACACATTGCTGATAGAACATTTGGTAAATATGTATTGTAAAGATCCTTGTTTTTTAGTTTCAATGTTTCAATTTAAGTTACGGTTATTAGTTTCCTATTTTTCTTTTACAAAGATCTATACTCTATGCACAGACAAGCTGTAACCTGTTTTATGCAAAAGCCTCCTTTGGAGGTTTGTGTGAATCTGAATGTCTGCATGTTTTCATACTTTTTCATGGTTTCAGCATCAGTTCACCAACTATAGGCCTATTTCTCTACTCTCACAATTTTCAAAAGTCCTTGAAAAATTATTTGTGTCAAGATTAGACAGTTTTATTGATAAGCATCACTTGCTAAGTGAACACCAATATGGTTTTCAACCAAACAGGTCCACTTCCATGGCAGTGATGGAACTAGTTGAGGAGGTAACCACTGCTATTGATAAGAGGGAGTTTGTTGTTGGTGTTTTTATTGACCTGAGCAAGGGCTTTGACACCATCGATCACACATTACTTTTAAACAAAATGCAGAGGTATGGTTTTAGAGGTCTTGCTCATGATTGGTTGAAAAGTTACCTTGGTGGCAGAGAACAGTATGTGCATATGAACAATGTAGATTCAGATAAAAATATTATAACACATGGAGTACCCCAAGGTTCTGTACTGGGACCAAAATTGTTTTTATTGTATATTAATGATATCTGCAAAATCTTTAAAAAACTCAATTGTATTCTCTTTGCTGACGATACAAGTCTGTACTGTTCTGGGCAAGACCTTGGCCAACTCCTAGAGACTGTAGAGAGTGAACTCCACATACTAAAGCAATGGTTTGATGCCAATAAACTGTCAATCAACCTAAATAAAACAAAATATATAATTTTTGGAAATAGGAAAAATAACATACAGTGTCATATAAGAATTGATGATATGGAGATAGAAAGGGTGTATTCCACAACATTTTTGGGAATCTATATACCGTATTTTCCGCACCATAAGGCGCCCTGGGTTATAAGCCGCGCCTTTAATGAACGGCATATTTCAAAACTTTGTCCACCTATAAGCCGCCCCGTGTTGTAAGCCGCATCTAACTGCGCTAAAGGAATGTCAAAAAAACAGTCAGATAGGTCAGTCAAACTTTAATAATATATTAAAAACCAGCGTGATGTGGGCGCGCATGGAGTCGTATATCAACATGGACGGAGCTGCGTGAAAAAAGCCACCCGGCCTCTTCGCGTAAACTTACCTTAACCACTCGCTCATCTTTTCTTCATCCATCCATCCCTTCGAGTTAGCTTTTATGATGACGCCGGCTGGAAAAGTCTCTTTTGGCAAGGTCTTCCTTTTGAATATCACCATGGGTGGAAGTTTCTGGCCATTAGCATGGCAAGCTAGAACCACAGTGAAGGATGACTTCTCATTCCCTGTGGTGCGAATATTCACCGTACGTGCTCCCGTTGTATCCACAGTGCGGTTCACAGGAATATCAAAAGTCAGTGGAACCTCGTCCATGTTGATAATGTTCTCTGGCCGGATCTTTTTTTCAGCTATCTTGTTTTTACAATATGCACGGAAAGTAGCCAGCTTTTCTTGAAAGTCTTTAGGCAGTTGCTGTGAAATAGTAGTCCGTGTGCGGATGGAGAGATTGCGTCTTTTCATGAACCGGAAACACCAAGAAGCACCACCTTTAAAATCATCCAGGTGAAGTTCGCTTGCTAGCGCTGTTGCGTTATACGTGTGTCGCTTAGTAGGAGCCATTTTGTGGTCTTTACAGATGTAAACACACAAAGGAAATGAAACGTAATATCCGCGCGCTTTTTCTTCTACTACGCGGGCGGGTGGTTGCTTACAGTAGAAGAAGAAGCGCTTCCTGTTCTATGGGGGCGGGTGCTTACCTTGGCGGTTGCTTGCGTAGAAGAAGAAGCACTTCCTCTTCTACGGGGAAAAAAGATGGCGGCTGTTTACCGTAGTTGCGAGACCGAAACTTTATGAAAATGAATCTTAATATTAATCCATATATAAAGCGCACCGGGTTGTAAGCCGCACTGTCAGCTTTTGAGTAAATTTGTGGTTTTTAGGTGCGGCTAATAGTGCGGAAAATACGGTAGATGATAAATTAAATTGGAAACTGTACATAAATATACTTAAGACAAAGATGGCAAAAAATATTGCTATGTTACATAAAATCAAAAACTCCGTAAATCAAAAGGCTCTTAACATGTTATATAATTCTTTCGTACTCCCTTATCTTAATTATTGTGTTGAAATCTGGGGTAACAATTACAAAACAAACATCAACTCTATATTCTTACTTCAAAAGAAAGCGATTAGAATTGTAAATTATGCAGATTATCATGACCATACCAATGCTCTGTTTATTAAATTAAAAACATTAAAACTGCACGATCTTGTTGACCTCAACACTGCTATTGTGACGTATAAAGCTCATAACCACATGCTGCCTGGGTGTCTACAGGAGAGGTTTAAACCCAGAGAGAATCCCTATGACCTCAGAGGTTCAGCTGTCTTCCAAAAAAGCTAAGATAAGAACGAGCTTAAAAAGTAGATGTGTTTCTGTCAGGGGGGTTCAACTGTGGAACAGCTTGGATGATTCCTTAAAATGTTCCAGTTCCATTCACACATTTAAAAAACACTTTAAGACCAATGTCTTGAAAAAATATATCACTCTTGAATCAACACAGTAGTTAATACTATGATCAATGTTAATTAAAATACTAAATGTGGGATATAAATAATAATGGAAGTATAATTGTTTGTATATAGTATATAAATTGGTACAAAGGTTTAACACGCGTATAAGGATATTTCACATGCCTTTACTGTGTATATAATTGAACTGTGTTTATGTTGTGTATAATGTGTATTTATAATATGTTGTACTAAAGACATTTCACAATTTTCGGAAGTTCATCTTGTACTTGACATTGTTTATAGGGTTAGGCGCAATAAGTGTTCAACTTCAGTCTAAAGCCTTTCGGTCTGCAACGTTTTCATTTTCAATCTATGAATGTACAGCTGTTTGTTTATTTTGTTGACCATTGACCGAAGAATAATAAACTACTGCATCAATGTATAATGTATCTATGGAAAAGACTAAATTTATACATTACCGTATTTTCCGGACCATAGGGCGCACCGGATTATAAGGCGCACTGCCGATGAGCGGGTCTAGTCAGGTTTATTTTCATACAAAAGGCGCATTAAAGGGGTCGTATTATTACCGGGTTTGTTTTCTAAATTGAAAACACTTCCTTGTGGTCTACATAACATGTAATGGTGGTCAAAATGTTGCAAAGATTACGTTTTACAGATCATCTTCAAGCCGCTTTCTGACAGTCACTTCAGGATGCACCTTTTTGTGGGCGGTCCTATTTAGGCGTTCACCTAAAACTGTATAACTCTTACTAGCGTGCGTGACTTCAATGGATTTTTGAGGATGAATCGTGGTGTTAAAAACTTGTGTGTGCTGTTGCTTCCTATTTGTGATTAATACAAATTTAATTTAGGCAGGGTCCTTGAGGGTGCATGGGAGTTTGCCCAACCAGTCTACATGTGCTTTGTGGACTTGGAGAAGGCATTCGACCGTGTGGGGAGTGCTCAGAGAGTATGGGGTAACGGACTGTCTTATTGTGGCAGTCCGCTCCCTGTATAATCAGTGTCAGAGCTTGGTCCGCATTGCCGGCAGTAAGTCGGACACGTTTCCAGTGAGGGTTGGACTCCGCCAAGGCTGCCCTTTGTCACCGATTCTGTTCATAACCTTTATGGACAGAATTTCTAGGCGCAGTCAGGGCGTTGAGGGGATCTGGTTTAGTGGCTGCAGGATTAGGTCACTGCTATTTGCAGATGATGTGGTCCTGATGGCTTCCTCCGGCCAAGATCTTCAGCTCTCACTGGATCGGTTCGCAGCCGAGTGTGAAGCGACTGGGATGGGAATCAGCACTTCCAAGTCCGAGTCCATGGTTCTCTCCCGGAAAAGGGTGGAGTTCCATCTCCGGGTTGGGGAGGAGATCTTGCCCCAAGTGGAGGAGTTCAAGTACCTCGGAGTCTTGTTCACGAGTGGGGGAAAAGTGGATCGTGAGATCGACAGGCGGATCGGTGCAGCGTCTTCAGTAATGCGGACGCTGTATCGATCCGTTGTGGTGAAGAAGGAGCTGAGCCGGAAGGCAAAGCTCTCGATTTACCGGTCGATCTACGTTCCCATCCTCACCTATGGTCATGAGCTTTGGGTCATGACCGAAAGGACAAGATCACGGGTACAAGCGGCCGAAATGAGTTTCCTCCGCCGAGTGGCGGGGCTCTCCCTTAGAGATAGGGTGAGAAGCTCTGTCATTCGGGGGGAGCTCAAAGTAAAGCCGCTGCTCCTCCACATCGAGAGGAGCCAGATGAGGTGGTTCGGGCATCTGGTCAGGATGCCACCCGAACGCCTCCCTAGGAAGGTGTTTCGGGCACGTCCGACCGGTAGGAGGCCACGGGGAAGACCTAGGACACGCTGGGAAGACTATCTCTCCCGGCTGGCCTGGGAACGCCTCGGGATCCCCCGGGAGGAGCTGGACGAAGTGGCTGGGGAGAGGGAAGTCTGGGCTTCCCTGCTTAAGCTGCTGCCCCCGCGACCCGACCTCGGATAAGCGGAAGAAGATGGATGGATGGATGGATGGACAAATTTAATTGTTATGTGTTTGCAGCGGCAGCTGAAGAGAATGTGACAGCGTGTCATGGTTACTACGGTCAGCTGGATAAAAAATACAGATAGCACTACCGTTAGTCCAGAATCTTCGCGGTCCAGGAAGACCAACCCAATACTAAACAATACCGGTACCTGGTGACTATGTAGCTGTTATTTCATGTTTAGATATGTTAAAAATGTATTTAGAAGGTTGTAAACATTTGTTATGCTCCAATTATGAAAACATTTCATCCATCTATCCATTTTCTACCGCTTGTCCCATTTTGGAGTCGCGGGGGGTGCTGGAGCCTATCTCAGCTACAATCGGGCGGAAGGCGGGGTACACCCTGGACAAGTCGCCACCTCATCACAGGGCCAACACAGATAGACAGACAACATTCACACTCACATTCACACACTAGGGCCAATTTAGTGTTGCCAATCAACCTATCCCCAGATGCATGTCTTTGGAGGTGGGAGGAAGCCGGAGTAACCGGAGGGAACCCACGCAGTCACGGGGAGAACATGCAAACTCCACACAGAAAGATCCCGAGCGCAGGATCGAACTCAGGACCTTCGTATTGTGAGGCAGATGCACTAACCCCTGTTTCACCGTGCTTCCCTCATCCATTCATATATTTTCCCATAATAAATGAGGGACTGTATTTTGAAACTTTACGAGAAATGACAGAATTTCCTAAAGTCTAAAAAAACCTGCTAAACCCAAAACCAGTGAAGTTGGCCTATTGTGTAATTCGTAAAACAAAAACAGAATACAATGATTTGCAAATCATGTTCAACTTATATTCAATTGAATAGACTGCAAAGACAAGATATTTAATGTTCGAACTCAGAATTTTTTTTTGTGTGCAAATAATCATAACTTAGAATTTAATGGCAGCAACGCATTGCGAAAAAGTTGGCACAGATGCATTTTTACCACTGTGTTACATGGCCTTTCCTTTTAACAACACTCAGTAAACGTTTGGGAACTGAGGAGACACATTTTTTAAGCTTCTCAGGTGGAATTATTTCCCATTCTTGCTTGATGTACAGCTTAAGTTGTTCAACAGTCCGGGGATCTCCGTTGTGGTATTTTAGGCTTCATAATGCCACGCTGTTGTAACACGTGGCTTGGCATTGTCTTGCTGAAATAAGCAGGGGCGTCTATGATAACGTTGCTTGGATGGCAACATATGTTGCTCCAAAACCTGTATGTACCTTTCAGCAATAATGGTGTCTTCACAGATGTGTAAGTTACCCATGCCTTGGGCACTAATACACCCCCATACTATCACAGATTTTGTCTTTTGAACGTTGCGCCTATAACAATCCGGATGGTTCTTTTCCTCTTTGGTCATCCACAGTTTCCAAAAACAATTTGAAATGTGGACTCGTCAGAACACTTTTCCACTTTGCATTAGTCCATCTTAGATGAGCTCGGGCCCAGCGAAGCCAGCAGCGTTTCTGGGTGTTGTTGATAAATGGCTTTCGCTTTGCATAGTAGAGTTTCAACTTGCACTTACAGATGTAGCGACCAACTGTAGTTACTGACAGTGTTTTTTTTTAAGTGTTCCTGAGCCCATGTGGTGATATCCTTTACACACTGATGTCGCTTTTTGATGCAGTACCGCCTGAGGGATCAAAGGTCCGTAATATCATCGCTTACGTGCAGTGATTTCTCCAGTTTCTCTGAACCTTTTGATGATATTACGGACTTTAGATGGTAAAATCCCTAAATTCATTGCAATAGCTGGTTGAGAAATGTTGTTCTTAAACTGTTCGACAGTTTGCCCACGCATTTGTTGACAAAGTGGTGACCCTCGCCCCATCCTTGTTTGTGAATGACTGCTCATTTCATGGAGGCTGCTTGTATACCCAATCATGGCACCCACCTGTTCCCAATTAGCCCGTTCACCTGTGGGATGTTCCAAATAAGTGTTTGATGAGCATTCCTCAACTTTCTCAGTCTTCTTTGCCACTTGTGCCAGCTTTATTGAAACATGTTGCAGGCATCAAATTCCAAATGAGCTAATATTTGCAAAAAACAACAACATTTTCCAGTTCGAACGTTTTGGGTAAGATTAAGATGAATGAAATGTGTTTTGAATATTGTATCTTATCCCTCCCAGAGTGTATTTCAAAGGAAACAGCTGGTGACATCTTCCCACTATTCTGCAGACAATGTCGTTTACGAAGGATGATCGAAGGACAGTCTGGGGAGAAAAAAATAAATAAAAGAACTGGATCTTTTTGTCGCCCGGTAATATTACTCAGGAGATGTTACCAGTCCCTAAAGCTGAGCTGCTCTGAGCCGAGCCGTGATCACAGCATGATAACAAGCAGATGGATCGATGCACATGTTGTAAAGGTTAAATGATGTTATGTTGTTCCTTGTTATTGGACATGGCAAGTCACACCCGCAGGATACCGACACCTTTTCTGCCTTCTAGTCTTCCTCATTCCCGGCGGGGTTGAGGTTGACGCTCCTCGATGACCTCGGGATGAGGGTCAATAGTTAAGGCCGGTGAAGCCAACCAGAACAACTTTGTACTGGAGTCAAGCTACAGTATATACTGTTACTTGAAATGACCACATGCTGTCTCATTGCTGTCACAGGCTTCATGATTTAAAAAATAATAGTAAATCAGTCCGCTGATATTCTAAACATGACACAAAACGGTCAGAATTTTGTGTTTGGTAGATCAGAAAAATGCTTTTTGCCAATAGGCTTTATGAAGTAATTTATAAAGTCATATGATTGATTATGTAGTTCTGTAATTAGAACTAGAAACATATCAATATTCAATATACATATCAACTGATTATTTTAAGAAGCATGGTTTTCAACTTGTATATAAATATCAATCCATTTAAACTTGAATGCAAATGTTATATGGTTCTTTCCACAAAAGTTTCACCTTATTTTTGAAAACCTCAAACATTTACACATATCCTGTTGTTTATGTGTTAGAGCAGGGGTAGGGAACCTATGGCTCTAGAGCCAGATGTGGCTCTTTTGATGACTGCATCTGGCTCTCAGATCAATCTGAGCTGACACTGCTTAACACGATAAGTAATGAATAATTCCGCTGGTAATCACAGTGTTAAAAATAACCACGTATCAACCAGACTACAAAGCCATCAGCAAAACCATGCAGCACCAGAAGTCGCATTAATGGTAAGATAAGAGACTTAATATACTCTAAAAATGTTGGTCTTACTTAAAAATGCACGCATTTAGTTGTATTCATTGTTAAAAAATATTATACGGCTCTCACGGAAAAACTTTTCAAAATATTTGACTTTCATGGCTCTCTCAGCCAAAAAGGTTCCCGACCCCTGTGTTAGAGACATGGCTGTTCTGATACAGGTTTTATGCTGATGATTCTAATACCAATCATCCCTGAGTGCAATCGTCTGATCACATTTATTTATGGTGAGACAATGTAACAAAATCAACACAATATCTAAATTAGTACTTTATTTTCTTCCATCACATGCGATTATTTGAGCAAAACAAAGTCAGTAACACACAAAAAACTGTGACAGACTCGCATGTTGGCAGTAGGGGTGACCCCAGGATGCAGAGACAGTACACGACGTAAAAATGCTAATTTAATTAGCTTGATTTAATTTAATCATTAAGTATCTTAGCAGCAACATAAACATGCAAAATATAGCAACACACGAAGGTGTGCACACAACAATGCACGAGCACCGTTTGAGCTACGGTGCTGGCATATAAAGTACTTAGAGGGTTATAGTCAACAGGTGAGTTACTTAATTACCAAATGAAGGCAGGTGTGTCAATCAATGGTCCTCCCTGGCTGTGACGAGGTAGGTGCACAGGAAGTGGAAAAACAAGGAAGAAGGAGCGCTGACACTAACTAAAAACAAAACACTGTAAAATAATAAATAAAGCCAGACCTGACCATAACGAAACAAGAGCAAAAACAACTATCGATTACTCATTTAAATTATTTGGTTTTTGGTCTCGAAGTTTACCTGCGTCAGGTAATATTTTTCTTGACTTTGTAAACATTAACAAAAATGAAAGGAAAAAATAATATATTTTGGGAAAATAAATATATCGACTTAAGTATCAATCATATACTGATATTGAAGGGGAGGTGTTTCGGGCACGTCCGACCGGTAGGAGGCCACAGGGAAGACCCAGGACACGTTGGGAAGACTATGTCTCCCGGCTGGCCTGGGAACGCCTCGGGATCCCCTGGGAGGAGCTGGACGAAGTGGCTGGGGAGAGGGAAGTCTGGGCTTCCCTGCTTAGGCTGCTGCCCCCGCGACCTGACCTCGGATAAGCAGAAGAAGATGGATGGATGGATGGATGGATGGATACTAATACTACACTCGGTATCAACACGAGCGATTTACGAATCGGTCCATCTAGCCTTCATGTATGCCTGGCAGTGGTCACTAAACATCAACAGAGCCGTTAGCTGTTGTTATATTATCCTCACTTTAAACTCTTATGAATCTACTTGTTTTTGTTTGTTTGTTTGTATTCTTCTGTCCAGCCACTCAAGCAAATCATATTGTTGATGTAGATGCCCATATCTGCTATACATATACTTGTGTGGGATACTTCTCATCTTGCCTTATTTGTATTTGACTTTATTAAATGGATTTATATCAATGTTTGGTGCAGTCGGACCATAGCAGGAGTGGCTAGAAAGAAGAAAGACAGTAAAACAGAGGGGGGAATTGTGGAGACAAGAGGGGGATAAGACAGAAAGACAATAACAACAGAACTGTTACGTCGGGGTTGCATTTTACTGTGCGGATCATTCTCCCAGAATGCAGACGGAAACTCTGGAGGCAAGGTGCAGGTAAAACGATGATTCATTGTCCATAAATCATGCAAAATACAAAAATACAGAAAAATGTTCTGATAGCATGGGAGCTATGGCGAAGCTTAGCCCATGAACTCGAATCAAGAATCCGGGACATACTCAACGTAACGTGTTGCAGGAGCAAAAAAGACAGCCAGACTGATTGTGGCGAAGAACAGGAATAAGTAGGTCTCTGATTAGTGCCCGGAAGCAGGTCAGCGTTCCGAACACTAATCAGAGGCAGGTGAAACCAGAGGTGGGTAGAGTAGCCAGAAATTGTACTCAAGTAAGAGTACTGTTACTTTAGAGATGTATTACTCAAGTAAAAGTAAGGAGTAGTCACCCAAATATTTACTTGAGTAAAAGTAAAAAGTATGTGTAAGCAATGCAAATAAGCTTACAATGTTATGCAGAGGTATAGTTATAACAATTTAATAGACAAATTATACTATTTATAGTCACAATGGAGAGTTGGGGGCCGCAAAATATTTGCTTGTTCCTAGGGGGGGCAACAGAAAAGTTAAGTTAAAGTTAAAGTACCAATGATTATCACACACACACACACACTAGGTGTGGTGAAATTTGTCCTCTGCATTTGACCCTACCCTTGTTCACCCCCTTGGAGGTGAGGGGAGCAGTGAGCAGCAGCGGTGGCCGCGCCTGAGAATCATTTTGGTGATTTAACCCCCAATTCCAACCCTTGATGCTGAGTACCAAGCAGGGAGGTAACGGGTCCCATTTTTATAGTCTTTGGTATGAACTCACGACCTACCGATCTCAGGACGAACACTCTAACAACAAGGCCACTGAGCAGGTGATGACAGCAGAAAATGACTTAGACTTAGACTATATATGAGAAGCACTGCCCTAAGGGAACAGCTCTGATATATGTTTGAAAAAATGTGATTATATGCATGAGTGTATGTATACATATGTGCTTGTATATGTACAGCATGTGTATATGTATGTTTGTACAGTGAATGCGAGTGTGTATGTATGTACTGTATTTGTGTGAACTCTTAAACTTTTCAAGCATCTTGCAGTCTGCTATTGTGCTGAACCTACTTGGCAGGCCTGACATTGGCCGATTTCCACTTGTAAATTATTTTCCGTACAGTGGAAATGTGGCTTTCAAATTGTTTGAAGATGTTTTTATATCCTTTCCCAGACACATACTGTATGCGTCGACAATTTTCTCTTTGAAGACCCCAGAGAGCTCTTTGGATCGCACTCTGGTGATACCACTCAACGAAGAACAAAATGTCACGGTCTGTTATTTATGTTCTGGTTCTTGCTGTGTTTGTCTTCCCTGTGCTCATTGTGTCATGGTTTACACCTGTGTCTTGCCCTGATCTTTGTGTCTCCTCAATCATCTCTGTCTTTCCACTCGTGTCGAGCCTAAGACTACCTTGTTGCCTTAGTAGTCTGTATATTTAGTACCCAGTTTCCTGTTAGGTCTTAGTCTGGTCATCCCGCGTCTTGTGTGGTGAGTCTGCAACACGAGAGCAGTAGTTAGTTCTTAGTGTTATGTGTGTTTTGGAGATTGTAGACTTAGATGTAATTTAAGGCTGTCAATATTAAACAAAACCATAAATGAACATGTAAATGCTATTATTCCATCATCATAAATATACTGATTAATAATATGACTAATCTTCTTTTAACGTCTTTAACCCTCAATGGATAAAAGCTAACTTTTTTGTCCTTTCATAAATGTTTTTCTGTATTTTGCTATAATTTGTGTTTTAGTTTCCTAAAAGTTTTTTTTTTTTCATGTTAAAATTTTATAATTTCAATGTCCATTTTTTCCACAGCAGACCCGGGAAATTGTTTTGACTCAAAGACCACATTGAGATCTAACATACAGTACAGGCCAAAAGTTTGGACACACCTTCTCATTTCAATGTGTTTTCTTTATTCTCATGACTATTTACATTGTAGATAGTCAGAACTATGACACCTGTGAAGTGAAAACCCTTTCAGCTGACTACCCATTGAAGCTCATCGAGAGAATGCCAAGAGTGTGCAAACCAGTAATCAGAGTAAAGGATGGTTATTTTGAAGAAAATAGAATATAAAACATGTTTTTAGTTATTCCACTTTTTTTTGTTAAGTACATAACTCCACTTGTATTCATTCATAGTTTTGATGCCTTCAGTGACAATCTACAATGTAAATAGTCATGAAAATAAAGAAAACGCATTGAAATGAGAAGGTGTGTCCAAACTTTTGGCCTGTGCTGTATATATATATATATATATATATATATATATATATATATATATATATATATATATATATATATATTAGGGCTGTAACTAATGATTCATTTGATAATCGATTAATCTGTTGATTATTACTTCGATTAATCGATTAATAATCGGATAAAATAGACAAACTACATTTCTATCCTTTCCAGTATTTTATTGGGGGGGAAAAACAGCATACTGGCACCATACTTATTTTGATTATTGTTGCTCAGCTGTTTGTACATGTTGCAGTTTATAAATAAAAGTTTATTAAAAAATAAAATAATTTAAAAAAAAAAATAATAATAATAAAAAATTGCCTCTGCGCATGCGCATAACATAGATCCAACGAATCGATGACTAAATTAATCGCCAACTATTTTTATAATCGATTTTAATCGATTTAATCGATTAGTTGTTGCAGCCTTAATATATATATATATATATATACCATCTATCCATCCATTTTCTATTGCTTGTCCTTCTCGGGGTAGCGGGGGCTGCTGGAGCTTATCCCAGCTGCACTCTCACCTCATCGCAGGGCCAACACAGATAGACAACATTCACACTCTAGGGCCAATTTAGTGTTGCCATACCTTTGGTGGTGGGAGGAAGCCGGAGTACTCGGAGTAAACCCATGCAGTCACAGACATGCAAACTCATATATTCGGATCACAATCCAAAAATAGATAAAAAATAAGAATACAATTAGGAATACATTTTTAAAAACATTTTTTTTGTTAGGCCATCTCTGCGCTTACTTGCTGTGCATATACGTGAAATGTCATCAGCCAAAAATGGCTTTTTTAACCTAGGGTTAGGGTTAGGGTTAGGGTAACGTGTTTTATAAGGTTATATTACAATTTTTATGCCAAATAGTATATAAATATAAGCATCACCCCATAAATCTGAACCGAATTGTGAGTTGTTGTGATATTCAACATTCAAGTGATGCTTCTTGCAGGAGCTCTGTGTTCTAGATGTTTCCCTCTTGTTTTTCTGTGTTTTTGCCCTTTGGATCGAGCTCCTCCGGGACTGCGCAACAAAGGGCGGCACTTTCGTGGCCTCTGCGCTGCTTTTTTGTGAACATTTGGACCTGCCTTGGGGAGCCATGGCCACGTCTGCACCGGAGTACAGCGACTGACTCTCTGCCGCGTGGGAAGACCGGAGAAGACGCGGAGGAAGAGACGGAACTCCGGACCTAGCGTTGGGCGTCGGGATGGACGAGCTTCACGCGGAGCCTTGGCTGAATGAGCATGTATCGGACTCTTCAGTCTCCCTGGACAGATTCTCGATCATTGGCTGGACATTGGCCGAAAGCTAGTGGGCAGTATAGGACGGAGTAGGCTCTCTTGGTTGCTTTGTTGGGTCTGTTCCTGTCTCTGGCCGTTCGATGGCGTGGAGTGTGTTGTACTCTTGTGACTGCTTTAGACATGTTGTTGTTTTCCGTATGTGTGGTGTTTAAGTTCCTGTCCAGTGCTCTTAATTCGTAGTTTCACTTTCCCTGTCTTGCACTGAGTGCTGGCTCCCGCACCTTGATTGGCAACTGGCACACACCTGTTTCTGGTTGCCAATCAGGCTCCTTTATACGCCTGTCCTGCCTGCCTGTCAGCGCTTGATCATTGTTCTTTGTACACGGCTGCCCTCTGTTTCCACATGAGAGATTGCTTTGTTTACTGTGCACTTCTTCCCTGCACGCATTTACGTTTAGATATTAAATATTACTTACCTTCCGGCTGCCGTCTTTGCATCTGTACATAACAGTATATATGGGGGCGGAGTTGGGAGAGTGGCCGTGCCAGCAACCCGAGGGTTCCTGGTTGGATCCCCAGCTTCTACCAACCTAGTCATCTTCGTTGAGTCCTTGAGCAAGACACTTCACCCTTGATGGGTCGTGGTTAGGGCCTTGCATGGCAGCTCCCGCCATCAGTGTGTGAATGGGTGAATGTGGAAATAGTGTCAAAGCGCTTTGAGTGCCTCGAAGGTAGAAAAGCGATATGCAAGTATAACCCATAACCCATATGTGGGTGTTGAAATAGTGTTTTTGTTACTTGCCCATCCATAGTGCAATCGTATGTGCGCCTTTATTATTTGTTGCTATTTCTTTTCTGTTTTTCTTTGTGTTCAACTTTTGTAGCTGTATGTGGAAATAGCGTCCCTGAAGTAGCAGATGGTTGCATCAGCTCTGTGCTCCTTTAATGTCTTTGTGTTCTTTTATGTTCTCCACTTGTTTTCATACCAAGATGGCGCTGCGGATGGCCGTCACAGCACTGTGCTCTCTTGCAGTTGTTGCCTTTTTGTTTCTCGCATAGAACAAAGAGAGCATAGTTTACCAAGTCCAACATGATTTTGCGTTAAACATACTTGGCCAATAAATCTGATTCCTTTGTAATAACATCCCACAGAGAAGAGCTCTGCAGTTTTCAATGGAAACTAAAAACAATATAGGAGGTCTTTGATTTGATATTCGTGCAAAGCAATTAAAGGTCATATTCTAAGATCGTAATCAGGTAGAGATACCTGCATGTCATATTGAAATTTGTAAACTAGGGCTGGGCGATATATCGATTATATTCAATATATCGCGGGTTTGTCTCTGTGCTATGTAGAAAATGATTATATTGTGAGTATTCAAGTATACGTTCTCACGCAGTTGCTTTTAGCTGCGGGCATTACACTACAGGCTTTTCTCACTCTTTCTTGTCTCGCCTTCTCACAGAGAGATAAAACAAGCGCACCTTCTTACATACGTCACATACTGTCGCGCGTGCAACGTCATACGCTCTCGCGGAGCAGAGAGGTAGCGGCATAGGTAAAGTTAGCTGTGGCAGGTGGTGCTAGCGGAGCGATGCGAGTGGTAATACGAGAGAGAGAAGGTGCAAATCTGGTAACAAATGGAGGAAGAAGAGTTAATTCCCAAGAAAAACAGCACGGGGTCCATCGTCTGGCGGTGGTTTGGCTTCAAGCGGAAAGAGTTGAACAGACAACCGTAATATGTCAAGTTAAGTTAAAGTTTAAGTACCAATGATTGTCACACACACACGAGGTGTGGTGAAATTATTCTCTGCATTTGACCCATCACCCGTGATCACCCCCTGGGAGCTGAGGGGAGAAGTGGGCAGCAGCGGTGGCCGCGCCCGGGAATCATTTTTGGTGATTTAACCCCCAATTCCAACCCTTGATGCTGAGTGCCAAGCAGGGAGGTAATGGGTCCCATTTTTATAGTCTTTGGTATGACTCGGCCGGGGTTTGAACTCACAACCTACCGATCTCAGGGCGGACACTCTGTCAAGTATGCGGCAAAAGCGTTGCTACAAAAAGTAGCAGCACTACTAATTTGTAGCATCATTTGAAAGTTCACCGGCTAGAGCAGGGGTGTCAAACTCAAATACAGAGTGGGCCAAAATTTAAAACCGAACAAAGCCGCGGGCCAAGGTTGAACAAATTAACCTTTTAATAGGGACCCAAACAAGTTTTGCATTGAATATTGAACAAGCAAGGCTTATATAACTTTATAGTGACATGCAAAATCGAGTTTCAAATAATAATAATAATAATTCCAAAATATCAAAGGCTAATAATAAATTTGAAAATAAAATAACAATAATGAAAGTACACCCCCCCCCCCCCCCCCCCCCCCAAAAGTTACGTACTTGACATGCACATAGCGGCACGCACGTACGGGCAAGCGATCAAATGTTTGGAAGCCGCAGCTGCATGCGTACTCACGGTACCGCGTCTGCACATCCAACTCAAAGTCCTCCTGGTAAGAGTCTCTGTTGTCCCAGTTCTCCACAGGCCAATGGTAAAGCTTGACTGTCATCTTCCGGGAATGTAAACAATGAAACACCGGCTGTGTTATCCGGCACAATAGTCAGGGGGTGCATTCTACGGCGGGGGTGCGTTATCCGGCACAACACCTGCCGCAATACACCGTTTCCCACCTACAGCTTTCTTCTTTGCTGTCTCCATTGTTCATTGAACAAATTGCAAAAGATTCACCAACACAGATGTCCGGAATACTGTGGAATTTTGCGATGAAAACAGACGACTTAATAGCGGGCCACCATGCTGTCCCAAAATGTCCTCTACAATCCGTGACGTCACGCGCAGGCGTCATCATACTGAGACGTTTTCAGCAGGATATTTCGCGCGAAATTTAAAATTGCACTTTAGTAAGCTAACCCGGCCGTATTGGCATGTGTTGCAATGTTAAGATTTCATCATTGATGTATAAACTATCAGACTGCGTGGTCGGTACTAGTGGGTTTCAGTAGGCCTTTAATAATCAGGTATGGATACCATAATACCACAGAGGGCTACAGCATACATTGCAAGTCACATTGCAACACGCAGCAATTAGCAGCTTAGTCCGTGCTCGCCTGCGTGTTGACGACGCCGTCTCTTGTTTCGAAGGTGCACAACTCGCAGTCCTGGAGGATTATCAGCGCTCCAATTACATAACTGAACTAATTAGATACATAGTCGCACAGTTTCAACCTCTATTCCCACTGGGTGCGTCACTGGCGGAGGAAAATATTCCCTAATTCCCTGCGGACTCTCTGAACATCCCCGCTTGTCTGGGAGTGCAGAGCAGAGGGCCTAATAATGCAGGAGGGAAATGAATGGAGATATTTTGTGACATGACGCTAATAGGCTCTAATTGTTAAGTAAGATACTTTCCATTGTGGGAATGAATTCCAAGAGTGTGCCACATTGCAGGTTGATTTCTGTCAATGCATACTTATACACACACAATGATGACAAAGCATACGGCACAGGGACCTCGGATATTATTAGTTCAAATTTAATATCAAACAATGTATTTTGACTCTCTAATTGGAGTGAAACTGTGACCAAACAAGCACTTGAAGCGTTAGTTTCTTCCACTCAGTCACGCTGTGCAGAAAATTGAGGTCATGCTGTCATTTGTATTCAAGGTAATATCGCTGTGCAAATAATAGCCGGGCTTGTTCAAAGTAACACGCTCCAGATATGTGTTTATGCTTTGCAACCTGGAACCCAATTTACTGTGCATCAACACCCACACCGCGTGTAATTCCCGGCTAAAACCCCAAGCCGTTGATTTATACCAGATAAGACTAAAGCTAACAGATCGTTTAGGTGCTATTCCTGCCTAAATGCGCCTCATATCAGGGTTGTTTAAATACATTCACGACGCCATGTGCGTAAGATGTCGCGAATGTTTGTACCCTTTTTCTAAATTACGACATGTTATGTTTATCCATGTCTACAATGCAATAAACGTAACTCTTAGGAAATAAACCGGCGACAAAGTTCTAAGAGTCAGATAACTCGAGAAGTCCAAACCACACACAGACTTTTAAACTATTTTATTCTACAGTCTTTGTGTTAATGTGCATTATTTTACCTGATCTTTAGCATGCTGGTAAAAAGACAAATGCAAAGAAAATCTCCACTCTTGTAAAAAAAGAAGAATAACCTAACCAGAGGGGACATATTCAAATTATTTATCATGTAGCAATAAGCTTATCCCATAATTACAACACAGTAATTCCCTTATGGATATCAACTGTGTTCCTCCCTTGCTCTCCACCCAAATTAAAATCTATGCGGCATAACTCTAAGAGCAAAGCTTTTAAAAAGACACTTACCTCACAAAGCTAATTGTTTTTGTTTGATTTTGCTGACACTTTATCAGGACCGGTGAGTTAATTAAATGCACTTATACATTAACTATTAAAGGAAGCACCTTATTAATTAATGGCCTCTGATGCAATTAAATTACAGATGCACACACCAATTTAGCAACCAACTTTCCTTAATCCTGCATATTTTTAAAGGGATTTCTTGAAGGAGGAATACGACTCTATTGTTATGTAGGGTTGGCCTTAATTAGGAAGTAACTAGTGGGTGCATCTATGAATAATTTGTGTGTGTGTGTGTGTGTGTGTGTGTGTGTGTGTGTGTGTGTGTGTGTGTGTGTGTGTGTGTGTGTGTGTGTGTGTGTGTGTCACACCGCGGTGAGGGAAGTCTTGTCTTGGTTTTTCTGTCTTGTGATTTACATGTTTTATTTTGAAAAGCAACTCCTCTTGTTTCAGATCACGGGTCCTTCCTCTTGTGTCACCAGTCTGACGTCATTCCTGACCCTTGATTGTTTCCACCTGTTTCCCATTACCCTCATGTTCTTTATAAGCCCAAGCCTCCCCTTGTTCTGTGCCAGATTGTCTCGAGCTTTCGTGCCTGTCTTGCGTTCCATGTCCCTGTTCATGTCCATGCCTTGCCTTGTCTCACGTCTACGTCCTTGCTCCCAGAATATCCCACGCTGTAATTTTGAATTGACTTTTTTCCTCCCTCAGAGCGACTTTTGTTATCCTACCTTTTTCTACCGCAGTGGTGAGTCATTATTTTTCCTTAAAGATTTTTTCCTCAAAGTTTGTTGAGTGATTTTTTGTTTACATTGATTAGAGTAGTTAAGTTTTATAGTCTTTATTTTCTTCCTCCTGTTTGGAGCGTTTTTTTGTTAAAGTTTTTGATAACAGATACGGTGCTAATTATATCGTCCTTATTTGTGTATTCCTCCTTTTTTTGGAGTGATTTTCGGTTTTTCCCTTTTGGAACATTTTGTCGATAGTATTTTTGTGTTTCATAGTAATTGAATTTACTCGGCTCTGGGGGCTTAAAGAGTATTTCAAAATAAAAGCTTTATTTGGAATCACCTTTCTGCATCTGAGTCCCTTCCTCCGTCCAAGCCTGACAGTGTGTGTGTTCTTGTATTTCTACCCTTCTTCACACATCAACAAGGAAAAGTACCTTCCATATGAGGACTGGTGAACAAGTTAGGACATAAATCATGGTCCCAATACAGAAAACCATTGCATCTAATAGAGAATGTCTCATTTGCACCCCTGGTGGTGAAATCTATCAAAATGAGGGTGGTCCCAAAAATGATGGATTTTTCAAATTGATTGCGTGTCGGTTTTAAAAGTGAGCCCCCGCTGGTCAACATATGAAATAACAAGTGTGTGTAATAATTTGAAGTGCTCCCCCTTTGGCCAACATATGAAATAACAAGTGTGTGTAGGAAACGGAAATGCGCCCCCTTTGGCCAAAATTAATAAAAATAAATAAATAAATATGTACAGTATATAGAGACATACTGTAATAACTTGAAGTAAATAAGGAAGATTAAAAACCAATTACAAACAAAAAAATAAAATACAAATAAAAATGAACAAAAAGCTTAACTTTGTTATATTTGCATAGTTTGTATATATTATGAATGTTGTAAATACAAATCATTATATATCTAGAAAGGGTGGTCCTAAAGAGGTAGGCATTTTTCGGAGGTCTCAAGAAGGTAACAAATACAAGTGTGTGTGTGTGTGTGTGTGTGTGTGTGTGTGTGTGTGTGTGTGTGTGTGTGTGTGTGTGTGTGTGTGTGTTCTTGTATATCTACCCTTCTTGAGACATCAACAAGGAAAAGTAGCTTCCATATGAGGACCGGTGAACATGTTAGGACATAAATCATGGTCCCAATATGTAAAACCATTGCATCTAATAGAGAATGTCTCATTTGCACCCCTGGTGGTGAAATCTGTCAACATTAGGGTGGTCCCAAAAAGAAGGGATTTTTCAAATTGACTGTGTGTCGGTTTTAAAAGTGAGCCCCCGCTGGTCAACATATGAAATAACAAGTGTGTGTAAAAATTTGAAGTGCTCTCCCTCTGGTCAACATGTGAAATAACAAGTGTATGTAAGAATTTGAAGTGCTCCCCCTCTGGCCAACATATGAAATAACAAGTGTGTGTAAGAAATTGAAATGCGCCCCCTTTGGCCAAAATTAATAAAAATAAATAAATAAATATGTATATAGAGACATACGGTAATGACTTGAAGTAAATAATGAAGATTAAAATCCATATGCAAACAAAAAAATAAAATACAAATACAAATTAACAAAAAGCTTAACTTTTTTATATTTGCATAGTTTGTATATTTTATGAGTGTTGTAAACACAAATCATTATATATCTAGAAAGGGTGGTCTTAAAGAGGTAGGCATTTTTCGGAGGTCTCAAGAAGGTAACAAATACAAGTGTGTGTGTGTGTGTGTGTGTGTGTGTGTGTGTGTGTGTGTGTGTGTGTGTGTTCTTGTATATCTACCCTTCTTGAGACATCAACAAGGAAAAGTAGCTTCCATATGAGGACCGGTGAACATGTTAGGACATAAATCATGGTCCCAATATGTAAAACCATTGCATCTAATAGAGAATGTCTCATTTGCACCCCTGGTGGTGAAATCTGTCAACATTAGGGTGGTCCCAAAAAGAAGGGATTTTTCAAATTGACTGTGTGTCGGTTTTAAAAGTGTGCCCCCTTCTGGGGGTACGCTCTGGGCCTGCCTGTCAGACGGGGGTCGACGCCACAGGCT
Source organism: Nerophis lumbriciformis (assembly GCF_033978685.3). Lineage (NCBI taxonomy): Eukaryota > Metazoa > Chordata > Actinopteri > Syngnathiformes > Syngnathidae > Nerophis > Nerophis lumbriciformis. Next base: position 13,045,837 of record NC_084551.2, on the reverse strand, counting down.
ACTGCATCCGAACTGCGTGTCTGGAGCTCCTGGGTCCCGCTGTCCATCCCTTCCGGGTGCCCGTCTTGGTTGGGGCCTGTTGGGCCTAGTCCCTGCGTCTATTGTGGTAGCTTGGTGCTGCAAGGTATTCCGAGGTGCTGCGAGTCGGCCAGTTGCTGGGGTAGTGACCTTGTTTGTCAGCATGTCTGTGATCTTCTTTTAATTCTTTTTTTTTTAAATTAATTAATTAATTTATTTATTTATTTATTTATTTTTTAATATATTTTATTAATATTATTTTTTAATTTTCCCCTCCCTCAGGGGGGGGGCTCGGCGGGGCGGTTGCTGGTTGTTCCATCTCCATCGTTGGGGTCCCTGCGGGTGGGGTGGGTGGTTCCCGTGGCCCTGTGCCTGGGTGGTCCTGCGGCGGCCGGTTTGGGTGGGGTGGCCGGGGGCTGGCCTCGCCGCGCTCTCCGGGGGTGGGGGGTGGGCTCGTGGGGGCCCGGTTGCCGGTGGGGCGGGGGCGGTCTTCCCGTCCGGTTGCGGGGAGTCTCTGGGTCCCTCGGGCGGGGCGTCTCGCCTTTCTGCCCGTGTGGGGTGTGGTCTCTCGCTGGCTTGGGGTCTGGCTGTCCCCTGCTTTTCTCGTGCCCTGTCCTCTGCCGGGTGCGTCTGTCTGCGGCCTGCTGCTGGCCCTTGTGGGCGGTACGGTGGGTCGGGCTCTGGGGTTCCTGTCGCTGGCCGGCTTGGCTGCGTGGGGGCGGTGGTCCCTGGTTCCCTGGGCACCACGCCTCCTGTTTGTGGGTTGGGCTCTCGGGGGTGATGGGGCCGTGCTCTGGCTCCCACGCACTCTGGGAGTCGAATGTATTGTACATGCAAATTCACATATGCTCACATACGTACATAGGTACCTACGCTCCCACATACATACACAAATACAGTACATATTTACCTACCTAATGTTCGTACATCCACACGCACATTCAATATACAAACATACACATACACATACTGTACATATACATTCACTGTACAAACACATATACACATTCTGTACATATACATTCATTGTACAAACACATATACACATTCTGTACATATACAAGTACATATGCATACTTACACTCATGCACATAATCACGTTTCATCAAACATATATTAACGTTGTTGCCCTAGGGTAAACTGGGTGTAACACATGGCACACTGACAAAGCTTAACCTATTGTGACTATAACAATCTACAAGGTTAATGTAGGTTGCTTCTCTTTCTCCCCCTCCATTTTTCTGCATTCTTTTGTATCTCAAGTTATCATTACGTATATGTATTGTTGCATTTAAACAACTGTATTGTTGATAATAAAGGTAAATTATTGGTATTGTTCATTATCAATAGCGCTATTTCTATTGGTATTTGTATTGATCCATTTGTAGTGTAATAATGCTCATTGTTATTTCTGTATTATTTTTTATTTTTCGCTAACTGCTTATTTGCTATTACTTTTACCATCATATTTGTACATGTCATATTTGCTGATGTTGCTCTATTGTTGTTGTTGTTGTTGTTGTTTGCTGTTGTTGTTTTTGTCTCTCTGTCTAATCCCCCTCTTGTCCCCACAATTTCCCCCTCTGTCTTCTTTTTTTTTCTCTTTCTATCCCCTCCTGCTCCGGCCCGGCTGCACTAAATGATAATATAAATACATTTAATAAAGTCAAATACAAATAAGGCAACAAGAGAAGTATCCTACACTTCTCTTTTGTAAAGTAAATCTGAACAGCCGACATGGGCATCTACATCAACTATATGATTTGCCTGAGAAGCTGGACAGGACATTAAAAAAAAAAAAAAAAAAAAAAAAAAAAAAAAAAAAAAGTGTGCCCCCTCTGGTCAGCATATGAAATAAAAAGTGTGTGTTAAAACATTTGAAGTGATCCCCCTCTGGCCAACATATGAAATAACAAGTGTGTGTAATAATTTGAAGTGCTCCCCCTGTGGCCAACATATGAAATAACAAGTGTGTGGAAGAAATTTAAATGCGCCCCCTTTGGCCAACATTAATAAAACATTTATAAATAAATATGCATATAGAGACATACTGTAATGACTTGAAAATTAAAAACCAATTACAAAAAAAAAAAAAAAAATACAAATAGAAATGAACAAAAAGCTTAACTTTTTTATATTTGCATAGTTTGTATATACTATGAGGGCAGCACGGTGGGAGAGAGAGGTTAGTTCATTTGCCTCACAATACGAAGGTCCTGAGTAATCCTGGGTTCAATCCCGGGCTCTGGATCTTTCTGTGTGGAGTTTGCATGTTCTCCCCGTGACTGCGTGGGTTCCCTCCGGGTACTCCGGCTTCCTCCCACTTCCAAAGACATGCACCTGGGGATAGGTTGATTGGCAACACTAAATTGGCCCTAGTGTGTGAATGTGAGTGTGAATGTTGTCTGTCTATCTGTGTTGGCTCTGTGATGAGGTGGCGACTTGTCCAGGGTGTACCCCGCCTTACGCCCGATTGTAGCTGAGATAGGTTCCAGCGCCCCCCCGCGACCCAGAAGGGAATAAGCGGTAGAAAATGGATGGATGGATGAAACCATACATAATTTCAAGCCGTTAAATTGACAAATATACATATTTGTTGAAATACCTACTACTTATCCTGTGTCATAGTTAATGTTTTTTTATGACCTGCCTTGCCTGACCACACAACACAAGACTAATGTGACAAAATTAATATTTGTTGAGCTTTTTTATTTTATTTTATTTACTTTGAGATTATATTTTTGTGATTGTTTACATATCATTTCACATATAGTACAAGAGCTGTTGATAATCAAACAAACCTTATATAGCACTGTTCATGTTGCAACACTAAATGCTTTCCACCAGCAAAAAAACAAAAACAAAAAACATACATACACAAACGCACACACAGCACTATTGTCGATAACAAAACACGGCACGAGGATTGAGGAAAAATGCCACTGTTGAGGCGTCCACACTGGAGAATAACTAAACATGTACGTCATCTAAAAAAAAATCTAAAATAAATCTAAAATATATGTAAAAATTAAATGAATACACTAGTAAATTAATAAAAACATACAATTGTGAGGACAAAAAGTAATAACATACTAATAAAAAAAATTAAGAACATAAGAAGAGTTTAAGACTCACTATTTTGACTCGGAGGGCCAAATTTAGAGAAAAAAATGTGTCTGGGGGTTGGTGTATCTATTTTTAGGAACACTAATACAAAACCTCACAATAATGTCTGATTAAATGCTAAAAAAGTTATGACAGACAACTTTAAAAAGCGGAATGGAATTTAAATTTTTTTTTACTGAATGAGACACTCAGAATGTACATGAAAATGAAGAATGTGGGATTTACAATATTAACTATGAACGATAAAACTCTGAATATTGACAACATGAACGTCACACCCCCTCTCGATTGGACCCCGACTTAAACAAGTTGAAAAACTTATTGGGGTGTTACCATTTAGTGGTCAATTGTACGGAATATGTACTTCACTGTGCAACCTACTAATAAAAGTCTCAATCAATCAATCAATCAAACAATTGACATATTTTACAATCAAGCGAAAAGCAACAAAAATGCACCAAACATTTAATAATAATGCGAAGGATGAAAAAATAAACCCACCTAAAATCTGATGTATCTGATATATCACTAAGCTTTAGGACTTTGTTGTAAAAATCTCCTTCCGCCTCTGTCCCTGACACCCGCATTTCAGGCTGGCCGCTCTAGAAACACTCTGCGGAAACGCTCCCCACCCACACTGCTTGGTGCCTCGTCTGAGCTGATGTGACGTAGATTACCATAGTAACTAATTAGATTACCATAGTAACTAGTATATCATGCAAAAGCGCAGATTCCAACCATTTAAATACTTTGCATAGTTCAAGACTATCATCACTGCACATCATAATGGCAGCTACAGTTTCCATCTTAAAGATCTAAGAAAATTATTTGGGAATGTCCGGCGGGCCAGATTGAAAAGCTTAACGGGCCGCATGCGGTCCCCGGGCCTTGATTTGTCCAGGTCTGGTTTAAGATGATCAGTAAAAAAAAATACTTGAATAAAATCAGTTTAGTTCTTGATTGAATTGTTAAAAAATGCTTCACACCCATTTTGTATTATATTTGCAAGCACCAGACAGTGATGTAATGAGGGATGAAACTAGATAAGATGTGTTAAATCTTAGTAGGAAGGGCATAAGAGGGGCACAGTCACTTTCATAGTTGGTTACAGTTTTAGTTTTTCCAGGAGGATTTGGAATGTTTTTATTATTTTTGTGACTGACTTCTGTGCAACCTGCGTGGGTTCAGTTCCCACACAGTGATGGTGTGAATGTTAGTGTGAATAGTCTGTGTGTGATTGACTGGCCACCAGTCCACTGTGCTGACGTAGTAATTTAATAGTAATCTATTACACATTACTGGTTGCTTAAAAGAAGAATTTGATTGACTGAACGCCAGTCCAGGGTTGAGTCTGCAATGTTGGTGTATAGTATTTAAAGGGGAACATTATCACAATTTCAGAAGGGTTAAAACCATTAAAAAACAGTTCCCAGTGGCTTATTTTATTTTTCGAAGTTTTTTTCAAAATTTTACCCATCACGCAATATCCCTAAAAAAAGCTTCAAAGTGCCTGATTTTAACCATCGTTATATAGACCCGTCCATTTTCCTGTGACGTCACATAGTGATGCCAATACAAACAAACATGGGGGATGGACAGCAAGGTATAGCGACATTAGCTCGGATTCAGACTCGGATTTCAGCGGCTTAAGCGAAATTGAAGAAGAAACTGAAGCTATTGAGCCATATCGGTTTGAACCGTATGCAAGCGAAACCGACGAAAACGACACGACAGCCAGCGACACGGGAGAAAGCGAGGACGAATTCGGCGATCGCCTTCCAACCAACGATTGGTATGTGTTTGTTTTTAAGTGTTGTAATGTTTTTAAGCTAAATTATTGGTAAACACAGTTTATGTATAATAATTTACGGAAAACCGCGAGTAATGAATAAAGTTTTCATCAATTAATATATTCTGTAGACATACCCTCATCCGCTCTCTTTTCCTGAAAGCTGATCTGTCCAGTTTTGGAAGCTAGGGTCGATATTCTTCTCTTGATCATCTTCGGTGGCTTAAGGGACGGTAGAAGTGGTGTGAGCCAAGACATCCAGGGGGTTTAGCTCGCTCGTCTGCGGGAACAAACTGCCGCCATTTCTTGCCGTGCTACCGAGGTCCTATGTCCCTGAATAGCTCACACACTCCGGCAGATTCAATGGGGGTCTGGCGGCAGATTACTTTGACTTTATCGTTGGAAGTGCATCTGCTTTGAGTGTCGCAGGATATCCACACATTCTTGCCATGTCTGTCGTAGCATAGCTTTTGTTGGTAAAGTGTGCGGAACAAACAACTGACCTTTTTCGTCGGCTTTCCCCACACCCTCGTATTTTGAACAACATTTGTCCAATTTCTTGCCACTTTCGCATCTTTGGGCCACTGGTGCAACTTGAATCCGTCCCTGTCCGTGTTGTTACACCCTCCGACAACACACCGACGAGGCATGATGTCTCCAAGGTACGGAAAACAGTCGAAAAAACGGAAAATAACAGAGCTGATTTGATTCTGTGTTTGTAATGTGTTTGAGAAAATGGCGGATTGCTTCCCGATGTGACGTCACGTTGTGACGTCATCTCTCCGAGAGCGAATAATAGAAAGGCGTTTAATTCGCCAAAATTCACCCATTTAGAGTTCGGAAATCGGTTAAAAAAATATATGGTCTTTTTTCTGCAACATCAAGGTATATATTGACGCTTTCATAGGTCTGGTGATAATGTTCCCCTTTAATGGGGGGGGAAAAAATATTTTACTCATTACTCGGAAGTAGTTCATTACATATTACTAATTACTCAAAAAAGTGATCCTTTACAAATTACTCGTTACTCAAAAAATACGCAAAAATTACATTAAGCATTGCCTTATTTTACTTAATTAATTACAGCCAAAAGTGACCAGATACACTACTGTTTACGTTCCTCTTGGATCACAACACAATGTCAACTAAATTGCACAATAACAGCCTCAGGGAGCAGTGATCAGCTGTTAGCTTCTAATTAAAGCAAGTAGAGCGGCCGTCCAGAAACTTGAGGGTTCCTGGTTCTATTCCAGTTTCCGCTATCCTAGCCTTGTGTCTGTGGGCAACACACTACGCCCCACCTTGCTCCCAGCGGCGCCCTCACTAGTATAAATGTAGCTTACCACCACCAAGCTCCAATGTAAAGGGCTTTGAGCCAGTGGTGTGCCGTCTAAAATAATCAGGAATCATGATCATAATTAAAGATACAATTATTTTTTTATTTACTTTCCCTAAATATCTAAAAGTATTCATATTCTCTTCATGTCATATTATGCTCCTTCCAGTGCTGTTGTTTTTAGTTTTAGTTTGTATCCAATCAGAATTCAGCTAGCTTATGTTGCCAGGCTGTACCAAATCTGCCAGAGGCCTTCAGAATCAACAATGCGGGCGTCCGTGCACTGTCAGTGAACGGGGACATACAGTTGATAGACAGTTGTGATAGCCAATCAGATCACGAGTTGTTGTCAGTAGTTTGTCAGAATGCGGCATTTACACGTCCTGTGATTGGATACTCACCGGGACCGTTAGCGGATGAATTTGAGAACACATAGAGTTGAGAGACAGTTGCGATAGCCAATCAGATCACAAGTTGTTGACAGTAGCCTCTCTAAGTAGCCTGATGTTAACGAGACTGTGATTGGATACTCACTTGTCATTCCCAAATTGAGTATCCATTCACAAGATTCAATTTAGCAGGAAGTGGGAAGTGTTGCACCGTAGCCAGACCGGGATAGCAGAGAAGGAAAACAAAACGTTGATTAGGTGGCAGATATATATTTGCAAGGCCATTTTCAAGAAGGATATTTAAAGAGAAACTACATCTTGTGAGACGATGTCGGCCAACCCCGGAAGCTAGTTCAGCTGTTCTGGCGAAGAAATTAGGAAATGTCCTCTCGAATAAGCCGACGACAAGGTGTACCACAGGCTTATACGGCGTTGAAAAGGTTCTATACATTGTGAGTTCAAATATTTAATTTTTTCACTTTTAATATGTTTTTTGTTATTTAAATTTTGACAGTACCACATAAGATATGTTTTAATTGCTAATGCGTTTTAATTTTTTTTTTTTAAATGCGCCAGAAAATAACCCGTTTTGTACACTGTTGATGTGTTTTAATGGACAGTAGTGCGTAAATGTGTTTCTGTATAGTATTTCTCCAGCAATGGTCATGTGGTGACATCAATTATGGTATTTTGAGAGGTAATTATTGAAGCCGGACATCACTGAAGGCCTAAGTGGGAAACACACGGCCCAGCCCGCCACTGGCTTTGAGACATTTGTGAAATATACTCAGCACTAATTGTTGCATTCCGGTCCCGTTGTTGCGATAGTCGTGTTTCCAGGATGCGGAAAAACAGGAACTGGTAAGAATCTTTGAAATTAAAAGAAAAATAACCTTTTAATTTCAATTACAAGGCAAAAAAAACCCTAAAGCTTTCAAAGGCGAACAATGGACATGCGAGGAAGGCAGGGTGACTCTCGAGTTCAAAGCCTGGAAGCCATGTGAGCCTCCTGATCACTAATCAGCGGCAGGTGAGATCAGTGCCCCAGTAACCGGAAGGTAAAACAATGGAGGAGCGCTGAAACAGAAAGACTTTAAACAAAAGAAAACTAAGGGCAGCACGGTGTGACAGGGGTTAGTGCTGGTGCCTCATAATAAGAAGGTCCTGGGTTCGATTCCTGGGTTCCTGCCACCTCCAAAAACGTGGACCTGGGGATAGGTTTATTGGCAACACTAAATGGTCCCTAGTGTGTGAATGTGAGTGTGAATGTTGTCTGTCTATCTGTGTTGGCCCTGTGATGAGATGGCGACTTGTCCAGGGTGTACCTCGCCTTCCGCCCGAATGCAGCTGAGATAGGCTCCCCTTGCGACCCCGAAAGGGACAAGCGGTAGAAAATGGATGGATGGACATAAGACAACTAACCAACACATAACAAGACATGACCTGATTTGCAGGTCATGACACAGACATACAGTAAGTATATACATATTTGTTATGAAATATTTATAATTTTTTTACCTTTTTTCATAAAAATAAAAAAAAATCAAGTGCCTCATTATTTTCAACCAACTAGACATTTAAAAAAAAAAAATCTATTTTTTCATAATAAACATTTGCACATTTAAACAAAGAGTTTTTGACGCATACAAGCTTTTTCTGCTCTTCCACAAACATACTGTTTGATAAGAGAATGTTTTCCCTTGAAACAAACGCAATAATACAACCTTCGTCAGGGCTACACGCACAGTTCCAGAGACAAAAGCCTGCTCATGGGACGTGGAGGTGCATTGAGCATCCTTCCAGCTATGAGGTTGAGAGAAGCAGTGCAGGTCATGAGGGAATACCAAAGTCAACATGCACGGGGTTTGATTATGTTAATAATAAATCCAATTATGCACTTCAAGTACAATGCTTGAAAAGGATGCAACTCTTTTTTTTTTTTTTTTTTTGCCCGTAGGGTTCTCAAGTAGCGGAAAATGATGGAGTCATAAAGACCTTGAGGACACAGTGTTCTTACCGCCGTTTCTTTGTCTGTTGCATCACAGGGAGACATTTTAGACATGTAGATGTAAAACGTGATTAAAATAGCTGTGAAACTTGGGAAAGAGCATAAATATTTTAAGTAAAATTTGTTCGACATATTCATTGCAGCCCTACAACCTCAGGAGAGCCAGCAATGTATTTTGTCCACTGTAATGGACAAGTGTTTCTTAGCCTTATTGCAAATGCTAAGCAATCTTCACAAATCAAAAACAGTGGCAAAGACACTGTGGGCTTTTTCCAGGGATGTTTTCATTTGTTGGGGTGTGTTCATGAAGAAAATATATGTCCACCCAAAATGAAGGTTTGCAGCCAGGAGTGACTGGCTAAGGCAGGCCTAGGCAATTATTTTGCCTCCGGGGGCCAAATTTAGAGAAAAAAATGTGTCTGGGGGCCGGTATTTCTGATTTTTAGGAACACTAATACAAAACCTCACAATAATGTCTGATTGAATGCTAAAAATGTTATGACAGATCGCTTTAAAAACGGAATGGAATTAAACGTTTTTTTACTGAATGAGACACCCAGAATGTACATGAAAATAGAGAATGTGTGATTTACAATATTAACTATGAACGATAAAACACTGAATATTGACAATATATGAACGCCACACCCCCTCTCGATCGACGTATTTTACAATCAAGCGAAACACAACAAAAATTAAACAAACAGCGAAATATGAATGCAAAGGGTAAAAAAAACAAAACACCTACGATCTGATATATCTGATGTATCACTAAGTTTTAGAACTTTGTTGTAAAAATCTCCTTTCGTGTCTGTCCCTGACACCCAGGCTGGACGCTCTGGAAACACTCTGTGGAAACGCTCCCCACCCACACTGCTTGGTGCCTCGTCTGAGCTGCTGTGACTTAGATTACCATAGTAACTAATTAGATTACCATAGTAACTAGTATATCATGCAAAAGCGCAGATTCCAACCATTGAAATACTTTGTATAGTTCAAGACTTACGGTCATTTGAAAACATCATTACAAACATAGCAGCTAAAATCATCGGCCTACCCACACCCAACATTTCAGACTTAAACCACAGGTTCGTCACCCGACTAGCAAAAACAATAGTCCAGGATATCACTCACCCACTACACCAATACATCATCCCACTACCATCAGGGCGCAGGTACAGAACTATCAAATTCCGGAGGGCCCGCCTCAGGAAAAGTCTTATCCCTGCAGCTATAGCCGCCCTTAACAGCAGGCCCGGCCGACCTGTCTGACAAGCCTGTAAATGTGTGTTGGTCATGTATGATGTCTTTTTGTTATTTTTTTTTTGTGATGTGTAATGTCTATTGTTTAAATGTACGGCAGTGACAATGAATTTCCCCAAGGGGACCAATAAATATAAATCTAATCTAATCACTGCACATCATAATGGTAGCTACAGTTTCCATCTTAAAGATCTAACAAAATGATTTGGGAATGAAAAGTTTAACGCGCCGCATGCGGTCCCCGGGTCTTAATTTGCCCAGGTCTGGGCTAACGTAATAGTGGCAGAGTTCATGAATGCGGACTGGAAAAATAAAACACTTGCATATGACTCAGGCCTCCTTTGACAAACTATAGCACGTGATTTAGAACAGAGGTGTCAAACTCATTTTAGCTGAGGGGCCGCATGGAGGAAAATCTGTGCACACGCGGGCCGGACTATTAAAATCATGGCGTTAAAACTAAAAAATAAAGATAACTTCAGATTGTTTTCTTTGTCTTGCTTTGGCCAAAAATAGAACAAACACATTCTGAAAATATTACAAAAAAAATATAGAAAAAATACCGGCAGCGGTAAAGTTTAGATCCATGAAGAAAAGAAGAAAGTGAATGAATGTTTATAACTGAATACATTTACATATGCATACAATTTTTTTTATGAATTAAGTAATGTTTGACAACCTGTGAGATATAACAGGACAATGCAATACATTTATCATTTGTTTTCAAAACGGTTACAAAAAAGTGGGACCCCAAAAATTTACTGTGGCACCCCATTTTTATGACTTCATTTAGAAAATTCCTAGCGCCAACACTGATGGAGTATTGGTGCGTGCAAAACAACAGCAGGCGACTGTGGCCTGCGGGCCGGTTCTAATACTAATCAAATATCATCCCGGGGGCCATAGATCATTCATTCGCGTGCCGGATCTGGCCGGCGGGCCTTGACTTTGTCACATAGGATTTATGTCCATCTTCTTCCTCTGTCTTAACATGCACCGATAAATGCAGATGTTGTGTTGCAACCTACTGGTAACCCTTTTGTTAGCGCTTATCACTCCAATCATGCTGTATACTGTACATGCTATATTATTATTATTATTGATAGCATGGAAATTAAGGCTGCAACGATGATTCGACATTGTTGACAAATGTCGACAATAAAATTTGACGCCAACAATTCTCTTTGTCGACAGTAGTCGTGATGTCATCATTCGTATTTTTCCGGTCGGGAGCGGCACCGCCACTCGCAAAAACATCGCCAGTGATGACATGTAAAGTGTGAGAACATTTCCTCTTATTCTTGTTAAAAACAAGCAAAGTGGACCTTGTTTTTATGGCAGGACATCTGTGATCCCTGAGTATTTAAAGCGAATAAGTACAGTACAGTACAAATAAGGCACTGGGGTGTAAGTAAACAAGATAACTACTGGACAGCACAGCTCAGTGTTAGATGTCAGATACATGTTTTTATAAACAAATGAACATGTATTAACACACCAAAGTACCAAATATTGGTACCGTTGAGTACTGGTATCAGGTCCCAGCTACCTGGAAGAGGTACTGATTAAAATGTGAAAAGTACTGTTGTGTGTACAGGAGGAGGAGATGGCACAGACAGGAGGGATGTCGTTCAGCACTAGATTTATTTATATATTTATACAATATATATAAATAATAACATGAAGTGTGTAATTAATCCAACAGTCTGTGGTGTGTGACTATGTGTGTGGGAATTAACTGCTGAGTGTTACCGGGAGTGTTGAGCGAGAGAGACGGAAGTCCAATAGGGGCAGAGCATGCTCGTAGATCCGTGAGACAGGCAGGAAGTCGGGGCGATAGAGAGGCGTCGAAGGTCCGTGTCCAAGCGGGAGGTCGAGATCCAAGAGGCAGCCAGGGAAGCAAAAGGGACGCGGGAAGACGAGACACACATCTTGTGACGCGGGGAACGAGCACAGGCTACAGGGAGGACGAGACAATCAACACAACCTGGGAGAAAACACAGACAGAGAATGCTTACTGTACAGTAACAGAGGACTACGTTCTCACCCGGGATAGCAAGTTGTGCAGGCTTATGAAGGCAGGTGCCCTGATCAGCCACAGGTGCACTGATTTCATACACTTAGGTAAAACGGAATCCATCCTGTTTGGGTCCCACATCAACCTTAAGAAAGTCAGTGACTTCACTATAAAAGTGGGTGACATTGTTATCGCCAGGAAGGATGAGGTCACCTACCTAGGTTCTATTATAGAGGCTAATCTTTCCTGTGATAAAATGGCAACCAAGGTAATCAAAAAGGTCAACCAACGAACAAGATTTCTCTATAGAATCTCCTCTCTGGTCAACAAAAGCACCATGAGGATTCTGGCGGGAACTCTCGTTCAACCCTTTTTCGATTACGCATGCACCTCCTGGTACCCTAGCACCTCCAAAACCCTCAAATCTAGACTCCAAACATCCCAGAACAAGCTCGTCAGATTACTTCTAGACCTCCACCCCAGATCACACCTCACTCCTACCTACTTCTCCAAAGTGGGCTGGCTCAGGGTGGAGGACAGAGTAAAACAACTTGCACTGAGCCTAGTCTATAAAATCCGCTACACCTCCCTGATACCGAAGTAAATGACCGCCATAACCACAACACCAGGGGGAGCTCCACTAACCACGTTAAACATAGATTCCGATCTAACAAAGGTCTTAACTCATTCTCTTTCTATGCCACATCAATGTGGAATGCACTCCCAACAGGTGTAAAAAAAGGGCATCTCTATCCTCCTTCAAAACCGCACTAAAAGAACACCTCCAGGCAACTTCAACCCTAAACTAACACCCTCCCTTCCTCATCATACCTCTTCGGATTGTAAATAATCAAATGTTAACAATCAAATGTAGTCACTTTTTCTTATAATTTCGGATCTCTCTCTCTGTGTCCAATACTTGCTGTACATATCCTACCAAGTCAGACCTACACTGTTCCAATGTCAATTTCTCTGATGATGCAATTGTTGATGACTGAAGTGTTGATACCAACCAAACTTAACCACCCCCCCTCCATATCCCACACCCCGGATTGTAAATAATGTAAATAATTCAATTTATATATTGTGATGATTATCTTGTGTGATGACTGTATTATGAAAATAGTATATATCTGTATCATGAAGTGGACCCCGACTTAAACAAGTTGAAAAACGTATTCTGGTGTTACCATTTAGTGGTCAATTGTGCGGAATATGTACTTCACTGTGCAATCTACTAATAAAAGTTTCAATCAATCAATCAATTGCTGGCGAATGATTGTAGCTGCTTGCTGCCGCCGGACTGACACGCGCCTGGCGCGCTCACATGAATGCGCACCGACGTGCGCCCGGGCCGTAACAGGTACCCAGCCCTAAACATGTGATCTATAATCAGCAACAGGGAGAGTACCTAGGAATTCATGATACCAGTTATTCATTTACATCATTTTCTGAAAAAATTAAATAAAATGCCTAGCTGTTTTAGAATGTAAAACGTGTGGCTGTGCGGGTTTTGTCAAGAATTAAAAAAAAAGTTATTATTTTGAGAAAAAATCCACGAATATAAGGCAGAGCAAATGCCAGACCTGAAATAGCCATACATCTACTGTAGTCTGGGTAATTGAGGACTAGATTTTGTTGCGCTATTCTCTCCTGACAAGAACAGACATCTCTCCATGCAGGGGGAGGATATTTGGAGTATGAACGTTTCATTATAGAAAAGTAGGTTTGTGCATTTGAAAATACTGTCAAAGCTGCTTTGGCAGTGCCGCTGCATGAATACTGCATACAAGTCTTGTTTTTGCTGCACATAAAACAGCCACTAAACCCTCCCCAACTGTCTGTGGCCACACTAATTAATGTTTACCACACTTGAAAGCGTGCATAGCCTACACTGGGAGCAATAATTACAAATGTGCCTTTAACAACATTTGGTTTATTGGGTGACAGCGAACATAAGAAGTATGACTTAAATGAACGCGCCCATATTTCAACCATTCAAGCCAACCCTGATCCCCCAAGACATCCTATCAGTAACAAGTCCCCGACCGGAGAATAAACTACACAACATAGTCGAACCGGCAATTAGCGCAAATTAACAGACATTCCCCCGAAAATGTCTTTGCTTGAGAAACGGCTGCTTTGTTGTTCAAAAATTCCCACTTTGGCCTTGGAGTGGGAGTGTTTCCAGCGAATGTTTAAATCCTAAAATAAGTACTACAATCTTCTGGCGCAGGCACACTGTAATGCTTTAAAAAAAAACAATTTAGCAACTGTCATTGCCGTAATTACAGTAACTAATTACCGTCCTCGGCAAACAAATAGCTTAGCATAATACGCGGGCCCAATCAATTTTTGAAGAAATGCAAATTCGGGAAAGTTAAAAAGAGCGGGGGGGAAAAAAAGGAAATGACGGGGGAGAACGTTTTTTTTTGTTTTTTTTTTGGCAAACCTGGAAGAATTACAGGGGAAAATAAAACACTTTGTTTTATCCACACATAATTTCTAGGGAATATCATATCATACATATTTGCATTCAGTTCTTATCAGGGCATTTGCATTTGCCTCTTATCAGTCAGCAAGCCAGGCACGGGCAGATAGGGAGAGCTGCCTCCACGCCATGCACACATTTCTAATGAGTCACGTCGTGGGCTGATATCATATTTTGGCTCGAACTTTATCACCAAAACGAGGAGGTCATTTTCTCCTAGAGTTGGCTCATCTTGGAACTGTCTTTGACTGTTTTTTTTTTTTCTTCTCTCTGATGTGATTCAACAGAGATTAATTTTCTTAAAGGATTATTTTTCTCTCCTCCCCCCCCAAACTGCAACGGTCTCATATCAGTGGCACGGACGTTTGCCGCCATTATCATTCTGTCATAAAAATATTTCCGTTTTATCAGGAGTATTATTTTATTTGCCACAGCAGAAAGGAGTAAACAAAAAAAAAAAGCTCATCTGCATGAACAGCGGTGGTTGTCAAGGCAGGAGACGCGTCTCTTTTTCAGGGTCGACGCAAGCAACAGTTGAGGTAAAAAATGTTTAGAGAAGTAGTCCATAATAACAATTTCACGGCGCATTTTAGAGCGTAATTATAAATCTTCTTGCACAGCAGAAGAACACCGAGGGTCAAGTAAAGTATCCAGTCAAATTCTCCTCTCATTAGTGCGATCGCTTCTCAATACTAATTATTGTCGCCCTCTGTCAGTGTCTGACGAATCCACAGCATTTTGTATTTGTGTTTATCTAATATATTTAACATTTACATTCTTGTGACTAATTGTTACAAACTGATTTGATATAAAACCCAGGAGATTATTTCATTAATCGATTACTGTATTTACCGGAACATAGGGCGCACCGGATTATAAGGCGCACTGCCGATGAATGGTCTCAGTAGAAGCATTTAAGTCCCATTTTAAAACTCATTTGTATACTCTAGCCTTTAAATAGCCCCCCTGTTAGACCAGTTGATCTGCCGTTTCTTTTCTTTTCTCCTCTGCTCCCCTTTTCCTTGGGGGGGGGGGGCACAGGTCCGGTGGCCATGGATGAAGTGCTGGCTGTCCAGAGTCGGGACCCGGGGTGGACCGCTCGCCTGTGCATCGGCTGGGAACATCTCTGCGCTGCTGACCCGTCTCCGCTCGGGATGGTGTCCTGCTGGCCCCACTATGGACTGGACTCTTACTATTATGTTGGATCCACTATGGACTGGACTCTCACAATATTATGTCAGACCCACTCGACATCCATTGCTTTTGGTCTCCCCTAGAGGGGGCGGGGGGTTACCCACATATGCGGTCCTCTCCAAGGTTTCTCATAGTCATTCACATCGACGTCCCACTGGGGTGAGTTTTTCCTTGCCCTTATGTGGGCTTTGTACCGAGGATGTCGTTGTGGCTTGTGCAGCCCTTTGAGACACTTGTGATTTAGGGCTATATAAATAAAGATTGATTGATTGATTGATTGATTTTGATCTTTTTTCATATATAAGGTGCACCGGATTATAGGGCGCATTAAAAAGGAGTCCATCCATCCATCCATTTTCTACCGCTTGTCCCTTTTGGGGTCAGAGGGGGTGCTGGAGCCTATCTCAGCTACACCCTGGACCAGTCGCCACCTCATCACAGGGCCAACACAGATAGACAGACAACATTCGCACTCACATTCACACACTCGGGCCAATTTAGTGTCGCCAATCAACCTATCCCCAGGTGCATGTTTTTGGAGGTGGGAGCAAGCCGGAGTACCCGGAGGGAACCCACGCAGTCACGGGGAGAACATGCAAACTCCACACAGAAAGATCCCGAGCCCGGGATTGAACTCAGGACTACTCAGGACCTTTGTATTGTGAGGCACATGCACTAACCCCTCTTCCACCTTGCTGCCCGCATTAAAGGAGTCATATTATTATTAGGGATGTCCGATAATGGCTTTTTGCCGATATCCGATATTCCGATATTGTCCAACTCTTTAGATACTGATACCGATATCAACCGATACCAACCGATATATACAGTCGTGGAATTAACACATTATTATGCCTAATTTGGACAACCAGGTATGGTGAAGATAAGGTACTTTGGTAAATAAATTAAAAACATTTTCTTGAATAAAAAAGAAAGTAAAACAATATAAAAACAGTTACATAGAAACTAGTTATTAATGAAAATTAGTCAAATTAACTGTTAAAGGTTAGTACTATTAGTGGACCAGTAGCACGCACGATCATGTGTGCTTTCGGACTGTATCCCTTGCAGACTGTATTGATATATATTGATATATAATGTAAGAACCAGAATATTAATAACAGAAAGAAACAACCCTTTTGTGTGAATGAGTGTAAATGGGGGAGGGAGGTTTTTTGGGTTGGTGCACTAATTGTAAGTGTATCTTGTGTTTTTTATGTTGATTTAATTTAAAAAAAAAAAAAAAAAAAAAAAAAAAACGATACCGATATTTAAAAAAAAATGATACAGATAATTTCCGATATTACATTTTAACGCATTTATCGGCCGATAACATCGACATCCCTAATTATTATAATTGTTTTCTAAATTAAAAACACTTCCTTGTGGTCTACATAACATGTAATGGTGGTCCTTTGGTCAAAATGATGCATAAATGATGTTTTACAGATCATCTTCAAGCCGCTTTCCAAATGCTGAGTGTTACCAAGAGTGTTGAGCGAGAGAGACGGAAGTCCAATAGGGGCAGAGCAGGCTCGTAGATCCGTGAGACAGGCAGGAAGTCGGGGCGATAGAGGGGCGTCGAAGGTCCGTGTCCAAGCAGGGGGTCGAGATCCAAGTGGCAACCAGGGAAGCAAAGGGAACGCGGGAAGACGAGACACACAGCTCGTGGCGTGGGGAACGAGGGCAGGCTGCAGGGAGAACGATAAGGAGGACACGAGACAATCAACACGACGGGGGAGAAAAAACACAGAGAGAGAATGCATATAGCTAGATGATCGCTTACTGTGCAGGAACAGATGACTACGTTCTGGCGCGGGATAGCAGGTTGTGCAGGCTTATGAAGGCATGTCCCCTGATCAGCTACAGGTGCACTGATTGCTGCCGATTGATTGCAGCTGCTTGCTGCCGCCGGACTGACACGCGCCTGGCGCGGTCCTAAAAATGCGCTCAGCGCAGCGCTCACATGAATGTTGTAGGTGGTCTTATTTACGTGGCTCACCTTCGGCAGCGTCTTCTCCCCGTCATCTTTGTTGTAGCGGTGTAGCATGCAAGGACAGGAGTGGAAGACCAATGACATATCCTACTCGATCAGGGGTGACAAACGTACGGCCCGAGGGCCGGATCAGGCCCACAAACAGGTTTTATTTGGCCTGCGGGATGAGTTTGCTAAGTATAAAAATGAGATGACATTTTTGAATGAAATAACCTGCTGTTCTAAATGTGTCCACTGGATGTCACAATAGCAATTATTTTTATCTTTGTAGATTATGCTACATATGTTAAAAAAAAACAAAAAAAACACCTGATGTTAGTACATCAGTCGAGGAAAATGAGCAAACAACATAAATAACATCCTGTAATAAGATTTTGATATAATTTTTTTATTGTGTTGATTGAAAATGAACACCAATGAGTTGACTGATGAACATTATCTACCCCACCATTTTTCTGCTTTCTTTTGTATCTCTAGTTATCATTACGTATATGTATTGTTGCATTTGAACAACTGTATTGTTGATAATAGATGTAAATTATTGGTATTTTTCATTATCAATAGCGATATCTCTATTGGTATTTGTATTGCTCCATTTGTAGTGTAATAATGATCATTGTCATTTCTGTATTATTATTTATTTCACTAATGTTTCTTTGCTATCACTTTTACCATCATATTTGTACATATCCTATTTGCTGATGTTGCTCTATTGTTGTTGTTATTGTTATTGTTGTGTTTGCTGTTGTTGTTTTTGTCTCTCTGTCTAATCCCCCTCTTGTCCCCACAATTTCCCCCCTGTCTCCCGACTGCGCCACGCCATCACTTGCATCACATCTCATAAGCTTGACAACACATTGTGTCCAATATTTTCCACAAACATAAAATAAGTCATATTTTAGGTTAATTTAATAGTTAAAACAAATTTGAATAATGGATCCCATTTACCAAAATATGACTCATGATTATCTAAACTAAATCCATTTTTTTCTACTGATATCATTTCCATAGCTTGTGTGTGTTGGATTCTCAACATCTATCCATTTTTTTAGTATTACCCTTTTTTGTTATGATGCATATTGAAAGAAATGCATTTTTACTCTTTAATGACACATTTTTGAAAAAACTCCAAGGAGCCACTAGGGGGGCGCTAAAGAGCCGATTGTGGCTCGAAAGCCGCGCGTTGCAGACCCCCGCTTTAACCGGACTTTATATTAAACTGTTACCCCGTTTAGAGCAACAAATGACAGGTATTTTTTTAATTCTGGATGATGTTCTGACATTAAAAATTGCTTTTGTGTCCAAATATTGTATTTTTTCAAGGTAATTTAATTTGTGCAAGTGAGTAATACTCAGCGGCCTAGTGGTTAGAGTGTGCACCCTGAGATCGGTAGGTTGTGAGTTCAAACCCCGGCCGAGTCATACCAAAGACTATAAAAATGGGACCCATTACCTCCCTGCTTGGCACTCAGCATCAAGGGTTGGAATTGGGGGTTAAATCACCAGAAATGATTCCCGGGCGCGGCACCGCTGCTGCCCACTGCTCCCCTCACCTCCCAGGGGTTGAACAAGGGGATGGGTCAAATGCAGAGGACAAATTTCACCACACCTAGTGTGGGTGTGACAATCATTGGTACTTTAACTTTACTTTAATAACATGTGATTAATCATTATTAATCCACATTCAAAAGTGTGATTAATCTGATGAAAACAATTGTTTATCAGCATTCATGTTTACTGGTGCTGTGCACATTGCTGTGCTTCGTCTCGTGCATGTGCGGTCGAAACATGAGAGGCCAAGTTTGCGAGCGCTCTCAGCGGGGGGGCTCTGTCCGTGCCGACATTTACAACTGGTTAACTGCCACCGAACCACAGAGCTGCTAATCACAAACTCCTAAATGCTACACAAATGAGCGCAGAGATTGTTTGCAAGAGTGCGGTGGACGGGTGGCGTCCAAATCAAATGTTATGGGCCAGCGTTTTGTGAGGATCTGAGCAAAGGCCGGGGATCCAGAGGATTTGAATAAGTCTTCAGCAGCTTTTGGAAATAAGCTTGTTGGGGAGATGGGACAGTAAAACATGGGACTGTAGTTTAGAGAACATTGTCTATTGAATACCAGTGATGAGGTTTTCCATTCATCATAACTGCATAGTCACTTGATTCGAGTACCTTGTCTTCTATTCACAAACTATATGTGTAGAATCTGTCAAATTGGCCATGTGTATTGATAAGCTTAGGTTTAAAAAGGAAGAAGACTATAGCCAAATAATACATATCCGATCTTGATCTACAAAACCCAAAACCAGTGAAGTTGACACGTTGTGTAAATCGTAAATAAAAACAAAATACAATGATTTGCAAAGCCTTTTCAACGTAGATTCTATTGAATAGACTGCAAAGACAAGATACTTAACGTTCGAACTGGAAAACTTTCTAATTTTTTGTAAATATTAGCTCATTTGGAATTTGATGCCTGCAACATGTTTCAAAAAAGCTGACACAGGTTGCAAAAAAGACTGAGAAAGTTGAGGAATGCTCATCAAACACTTATTTGGAACATCCCACAGGTGAACAGGCTAATTGGGAACAGGTGGGTGCCATGATTGGGTATAAAAGCAGCTTCCATGAAAGGCTCAGTCATTCACAAACAAGGATGGGGCGAGGGTCACCACTTTGTGAGCAAATGCGTGAGCAAATTGTTTAAGAACAACATTTCTCAACGAGCTATTGCAAGGAATTTAGGGATTTCACCATCTAAAGGTTGAGAGAATCTAGAGCAGACCTGGGCATTCTGCGGCCCGCGGGCCACATCTGGCCCTTTGTGCGTCCCTGTCCGGCCCACGTGAGGCCAATCATAAATTACAAAATAAATTTTAAAAAGTATCTATGTCGAGTGTGCAATACAACGGTGCTGCTTTTGTTTTGAAAAGCGTTATTTGTATTACTTCCGTGTGGACGTATGCGCGTGAGTGAATGTGAACAGCGGCAATCACAAATTACAAAATAAAGTTTAAAAAACATCTATGTCGTGCGCGCAATTCAACTGTGCTGCTTTTATTTTGAAAAGTGTTATTTATGGGCGTATGTCCGTGTGTAACCTGTGAGTGAAGGTGCACAGCGACAAGTGATGAGACGCTAAAAAGAGAAAAGTTGATGACGAATGGCGTGTTTCCAACAAGACATGGACTGCCAAGTATTTCTTTACAGAAATTAAAGGTAAAGCCGTGTGCTTAATGTGTGGTACACAGCTTGCTGTGTTTAAAGAATATAATTTTAATCGCCACTACACGACGAAGCACGAGGAAAAATACCGGAATCTGTCCGATGAAGCACGCGCAAGGGAGGCTGATGCGTTGATGGTAAAACTGCAAACCCAACAAGGACTTTTTGCCATATTTCACACCCCTCAGGACAAGTTTCGTCATTTCTCACAAAATCGCCAGAAAAAGTAAGGCGTTTTCTGACGGAGAGTTTATTAAGGAGTGCTTATTGGACTCTGTTGCGCTGATATAACAGGTGTTGTGCCGGATAATGCACCCCCGGCGTAGAATGCACCCCCTGACGGGGTGTTATATCAACTAAAGCCCACACTTAAAGTTTCCACGTGCAAGATTGAATCTATTTAAAAAAGTTATTTAATAAGAAGCCAAAAGTGCAAAAACAATAATGCTCGTGTTGGAGGAATTGTGAATGAATGAAATATGAAATCCGTGCTGCAGTCACTGCTGGGCCACAACATTAGGTACACCTGCAGATAATATTTATTCTTCCCTGATTGTAAATGAAACCACGCCCCACCAGTATCAGAATGTATATTTTGAAGTTGCACACTGTTTAGATCACAGTTGTCAAACTCAAGGCCCGTGGGCCAAATCTGGCCCCCGACGTAATTTTATCTGGCCCGCAAACACCTGGAAATGATATGTGTCAATAAGGTACTTCATATTTTCTCACTAAATGTAATTGATTTTTTTCATTTTGACAGAAAAAAATATATGTACTGCTTGAAATGGCCTTTTATTATCATTGCAACAAAAATGACAGTATATTATCATACTTGTCAAACGTTTTTTGTCTAAATAAACATCTGCTTGACTTTTGATTTTACAGCAAACCACCCATGAAATGAATAAAAATGACAAGGAAAATTGCGCTGTGGTTTACAGCATACTACTGTAAATTGAAAAAAAACTACCATGTTTTTGCATTAAAATTTTGTTGACTGAGCTTACATATTTTTACTGTAAAATCTTGTTTTTAACGGTGTATTACTGTAAATGGAAAAAACGATTAAAAAAAATTTACGGTAGAAAAACTGGCAGCTAAGTTGCCAGAATAAAAAAAGAACTTGTACTGTTTTTTCATTCACAATATAATGTTGTAAAAACCAATGTAAATGTAATAGTAAAATTCTGGCAACGAAGCTGCCAGCTTTTTCCGTCACCCCCCCCCCCCCAAAAAAAACCCAAACAAACAGTGAAACTGTTTTTCCATTTACCGTAAATAGTTGTCAAAACAAAACAAAACTGTGTTTTACAGTAATTCTTTGTGAATGTAAAGTTTTTACTGTAAAATTGACAGTCTACTTATTTTTTATTTCTTTTTTTTTTCTTATTGACATCCAGTATCAGACATTCCTACCCATTACATCATATTCACATAAATCATATATCAAATGTCTGCCCTATATGTCAAAATATTTTTGTTTATATCCCATCCATACCACCACCCCCCCAAAAAAAGAAAGAAACAACAAAAAAAACTAAGTAATATCTACAAATACATCGATTAAATAAACAAAACAAAAAAAACAAAAACAAAAAAAAGGAAATAATAATACATTAATAGTAATAATAAATAAAATAAAATATAAACAGATATATATATATATATATATATATATATATATATATATATATATATATATATATATATATATATATATATATATATATATATATATACACACACATATACGTATATAAACATCCTGATGGCTGCTGGTTAGCGCCTTGCATGGCAGCTCCCGCCATCAGTGTGTGAATGTGTGTGTGAATCGGTGAATGTGGAAATACTGTCAAAGCGCTTTGAGTACCTTGAAGGTAGAAAAGCGCTATATAAGTACAACCCATTTATCATTTATTTACATACATACATACATTTACACATATAGGGATATAGGATTTTTTTTTTTTTTTTTTTTGCAGTACAATCACTAATTAAAAAAAATTAAAGTCAGGTCTACTTAAAACAATTTATATAATTAATAATGAAATCCAGAGGCAAATTCATACATTATTCGCTGTTTGTTAGAAGCGGCCCTCTGATGGCAGCCATAACTGCCATGTGGCCCTCAATGAAAATTAGTTTTGACATTCCTGGTTTAGATGTATATCTTAAAGACAAATGTCACCTATTATTTTCCGGACACGGTCAAAAATAAACTTCACCAACAGTATATAGAATCAGCCGGACACAACATTAAGTACACCTGCGCACTCTCCGATCGATTCAGAGCCGCATAAAAAAAAGATGCGTTTTGGCGGCGTCTAAGTCGCTGTATGTCGCACGTCGGTGTGATTGTGCGCATGCCAAGATTAGATGAAAATATCACTGTCACATGTATTGGTCATTTTGACACTATCCAAAATACATTTGAACGTGTGCATTAATGCATAATACATCATTTCACAGGCGAAAAAAAAAATTTCAAATAAATCATTAAAAGTCCAGAATGAATATGTCCTTCATGAATGTAGTATATCTGCAAATACACACAGTATATACTGTATAACACAAGGTCCATTTACACTTGTCTTGGTAATGCAAGGCTACCCTCCACCATGACAGACCCATCAGTGATTTCTGAAACCCTTTTGCTCAGAGCCACACACGCACACACACACACACACACACACACACACACACACACACACACACACACACACAGTGAAAATTGACTGTTTGGGGCAGTGGAAATAGCATATGATGGAAGACATGAACAGTGCAGGGTGGAATCAGGCTGATGAAGTGATTGCGACCAATCTCTTACTGAAACGCTTTCTTCAGTCGTGCAGATAACATCATCCTTGGGCTTTATCTTTGTTCTTGAACTTATTTTAAACATTCGCCCCTGCTCTCACTTCATTACATACTGTTCTCTTCTTTTTGGCGTTTCGTTATTGGAGACTTATCTCATACAACCTTTCTTTCTGTCACTCTGTTTATTGTGAGGCAAGGATTTTAAGATTATCCATGACCACCGTGGTGTATGGTGACGCCTTGATGCCATAAAGCAGCTCTGGTGTGTGATTACTTATTTACTGTTTGAAGTAATTAATTACACTATATAAAAAAAATTATGATTTGAAATTACCTATCTGCAGAGATTTTTCCATGTTATAATCCCATAGTAAATATCCCCTGTGTATTTAATTAGTATCATTCTCAGTATAATATGTCCCTATACAGTCGCGGTCAAAAGTTTACATACACTTGTAAAGAACATAATGTCATGGCTGTCTTGAGTTTCCAATAATTTCTACTACCGGTACTCTTATTTTTTTGCGATAGAGTGATTGGAGCACATACCCATTGGTTACAAAAAACATTCATGAAGTTTGGTTCTTTTATGAATTTACAAACCCCATTGCCATATGAGTTGGGAAATTGTGTTAGATGTAAATATAAATGGAATACAATGATTTGCAAATCATTTTCAACCCATATTCAGTTGAATATGCTACAAAGACAACATATTTGATGTTCAAACTGATAAACATTTTTTTTTTTTTTGCAAATAATCATTAACTTTAGAATTTGATGCCAGCAACACGTGACAAAGAAGTTGGGAAAAGTGGCAATAAATACTGATAAAGTTGAGGAATGCTCATCAAACACTTATTTGGAACATCCCACAGGTGAAATTGGGAACAGGTGGGTGCCATAATTGGGTATAAAAGTAGATTCCATGAAATGCTCAGTCTTTCACAAACAAGGATGGGGCGAGGGTCACCACTTTGTCAACAAATGCGTGAGTAAATTGTTGAACAGTTTAAGAAAAACCTTTCTCAACCAGCTATTGCAAGGAATTTAGGGATTTCACCATCTACGGTCCGTAATATCATCAAAGGGTTCAGAGGTTCTGGAGAAATCTGTGGACGTCATGTCCTCCGGACCAAAGAGGAAAAGAACCATCCGGATTGTTATAGGCGCAAAGTTGAAAAGCCAGCATCTGTGATGGTATGGGGGTGTATTAGTGCCCAAAACATGGGTAACTTACACATCTGTGAAGGCGCCATTAATGCTGAAAGGTACATACAGGTTTTGGAGCAACATATGTTGCCATCCAAGCAACGTTACCATGGACGCCCCTGCTTATTTCAGCAAGACAATGCCAAGCCACGTGTTACATCAACATAGTAAAAGAGTGCGGGTACTAGACTGGCCTGCCTGTAGTCCAGACCTGTCTCCCATTGAAAATGTGTGGCGCATTATGAAGCCTAAAATACCACAACGGAGACCCCCGGACTGTTGAACAACTTAAGCTGTACATCAAGCAAGAATGGGAAAGAATCCCGCCTGAGAAGCTTAAAAAATGTGTCTCCTCAGTTCCCAAACATTTACTGAGTGTTGTTAAAAGGAAAGGCCATGTAACACAGTGGTGAACATGCCCTTTCCCAACTACTTTGGCACGTGTTGCAGCCATGAAATTCTAAGTTAATTATTATTTGCAAAAAAAAAAAAAAAAAAAGTTTATGAGTTTGAACATCAAATATCTTGTCTTTGTAGTGCATTCAATTGAATATGGGTTGAAAAGGATTTGCAAATCATTGTATTCCGTTTATATTTACATCTAACACAATTTCCCAACTCATATGGAAACGGGGTTTGTATTATGGGTCTATTTAAATTGTGACCAAATCTGCTGGGTCAAAAGTATACATACACCAATGTTAATATTTAATTACATGTCCCTTGGCAAGTTTCACTGCAATAAGGCGCTTTTGGTAGCCATCCACAAGTTTCTGGTTGAATTTTTGACCACTCCTCTTGACAAAATTGGTGCCGTTCAGCTAAATTTGTTGTTTTTCTGACATGGACTTGTTTCTTAAGCATTGTCCACACATTGACATGACATGGACAAAGATAAGACCTTCTGGAGGAAAGTTATGTGGTCAGATGAAACACAAATTGAGCTGTTTGGCCACAATACCCAGCAATATGTTTGGAGGAGAAAAGATGAGGCCTTTAATCCCAGGAACACCATCCTTACCGTCAAGCATGGTGGTGGTAGTATTATGCTCTGGGTTTGTTTAGCTGCCAATGGAACTGGTGCTTTACAGAGAGTAAATGGACCAATCAAACAGAGCCAGGAGGTCACATGACCTGACTTAAACAAGTGTAAAAACGTATTGGGGTGTCAATTGTACGGAATATGTACTGTACTGTGCAATCTACTAATAAAAGTTTCAATCAATCAATCAAAAGTGTGAAGGAAAAAAGATACTTTATTTCAACCGTACATCCCGTCAAAAGCCTAAAGACTGACCGCACATGAGGACGTTCCTGTCTTCACAATAAAAGTGCCGCTCCATCACGCCTGCGCTTTCAAAACAAGAGTCTCCGAAAGCCAGCGCAAACAAGCTAGCAAGCTAAGGAGTTTGCCGCCAATGTATTTCTTGTAAAGTGTATAAAAACGAATATGGAAGCTGTACAAATAAGATGCCAAAAACCAACCACTTTCATGTGGTATTAGACAGAAAGGAGGAACTTTTCTTCTCCTCCATTTGAAAACGTGGACGTTATCATCACTACTGTCTGATTACAATCAATGCAAGTCATCAGAATCAGGTAATACACCAACTTATATTCTTGTCTTCATGAAAGAAAGGAATCTATATGTTAAACATGCATGTATATTCATTAAAACACCTTTAACATGTAAACAAAAACAGCTAAATAAATACATATAAATTATATACTGTATATATCAATGTATATGTATGTATGTGTGTATACATATATATATATATATATATATATATATATATATATATATATGTGTATATATATATATATATATATACATATATATATATATATATATATATATATATATACATATATATATATATATATATATATATATATATATATATATATATATATATATATATATATATATGAGTGTGTATGTTACTCATCAGTTACTCAGTACTTGAGTAGTTTTTTCACAACATACTTTTTACTTTTACTCAAGTAAATATTTGGGTGACTACTCCTTACTTTTACTTGAGTAATAAATCTCTAAAGTAACAGTACTCTTACTTGAGTACAATTTCTGGCTACTCTACCCACCTCTGCTTTTGACCCAGCAGATTTGGTCACATTTTCAGTAGACCCATAATAAATTCTTAAAAGAACCAAACTTCATAAATATTTTTTGTGACCAACAAGTATGTGCTCTATCACAAAAAAATAAGAGTTGTAGAAATGATTGGAAACTCAAGACAGCCATGACATTATGTTCTTTACAAGTGTATGTAAACTTTTGACCACGACTGTATATCTGCTGCACACTTAAGCCATTGGCTTGTTTTCATCAGTTCACATTGTTGATGAATGGACCATTCATAACGTCACTTGTTTGCCCTATTAAGAGGGGAATTTATCGTCATTGAGTGCATCCAAAGGGACCAAAACAATAAAGATAAGATGTTTATCTTAATTTCTGCTTTCTCTTCCTCGCTAATTTGATCGGACCTCGGCATGACAAGATGGGTATTATATCCTACAGTATTTGAAATATAGCGAAGCAACTACATCATCTTCCACAAGATGACTTAGATAAGATGAGCTACAATACTTTACAAAAGTGCGTACCTCCATTACATTTCTGCAAAAATGTTATTATAGCTTTTCAGGAAACAGCCTGTATAACAGTGTATATTTACAGTACTTACAGGGCTGTATACTACCAAATTTTGGCTCCCCTACACAAGACCCCTAAAGGGCCCCCCAGCCCACATTAAACCCAAGGTCGGCGCCCGATAGACGCAGTTATGTTTACGTGCACTAAATAACAACTTGGTTTGAAACCAGCTTTTTTAAACACATGTAAATACCTTTTTTAGGTTTTAGACTTTTTAAAAATGGGATTAACATACATATGCACCCCACTAAATAATTTGGTTTTATTTTAAAAACTACAAGAGGCAATTCTTGAAGGATTTGCTTGTGAATGTTCCAATGCTGACGTTGAACTGAAATGCTGACAGAATTTAGTATAAATGTAAGAATAGTTTGAATGTCGGAATGGTTTAAATGTTGAAGAGTTTAAATTTCCAGGAAAACCGGAATCTGGTTTGGAACTTAGAAACATGTCTCATTCATTTCATTGGGAAATTCATTGTAATGTGGGAATTTTGGGAAAAGAGGGAATTTTTGGGAAAATGCTAAAAATGTGAATGGTCTGAATGAGTTGAAATGGTTGGTGTTGCAATGTTTAAAATCGGTCGAGAAATGTTGAAGTAGTAACATGTTGAATTGAGAAATGGTTTTACAGAATTCTTGGAATTTTGGGAAAACCGGGAATTTTTCCAGTTCAAAAAACCACTTTGTTTTCTGTCCTAATTAGGAGGAATGTTTTGACGTTGGAACGGTTGAAATGCGTTGAAAAATGTGGAATGAGTAGTCGCCAGAAAAAAGGGTGGAAATAGGGCTTTGGAAAACCAGGAATTATGGAAAATCCTGGAATTTTTTTTTAACTTGGAAAAAAAGTAGTTTGAATGTCCAGGATGGTGGAATGTGTTGAAGGTGGAATAGTTTGAATAGATTGAAACATTAGGAAATAGTGGAAGTTTGAAAAATGGCCAATTAATTTTGAATGGGTAAAATGGAATTCTGGGAAATCTGGGAATTTTTGGAATTTAACAAGGAGAAACCTGTGATTCCCAAATAGGCTGAACAGTTCGAAGGTGGAACGGTTTGAATCGAGGGAAAAATGTGGAAGGTAGTGAGCGCCAAAATCTGGAGAAGAAGTTGAATAATAAATAGATTAATTTTGGTGTAGAAAACCATATGTGTGAATGCTGTGGAGCATTCACACATTTTTTATTTTTTGTTTTTTTCCAAAGTGCCAATAAATTCTATATAAAATGTCCATATTATGAATTTTTTTTTAAAAACATATAACCTGTCATTTTTTACTTAAATATGATTATAAATCAAAAAGTCAAGTTTTTCTTTACCTAAGTATGTCAAGTAGAGATGATCTGATACACACAGAATTGCATTCTTCAGTGGATAATAATAAATCATCATTAGAGATGCCCGATAAATGCTTTAAAATGTAATATCGGAAATTATCGGTACCGTTTTTTTTTAATCATCGGTATCGTTTTTTTTTTTTTTTTTTTTTTTGTAATTAAGTCAACATAAAAAACACAAGATGCACTTACAATTAGTGCACCAACCCAAAAAACCTCCCTCCCCCATTTACACTCATTCACACAAAAGGGTTGTTTCTTTCTGTTATTAATATTCTGGTTCCTACATTATATATCAATATATATCAATACAGTCTGCAAGAGATACAGTCCGTAAGCACACATGATTGTGCGTGCTGCTGGTCCACTAATAGTACTAACCTTTAACACTTAATTTTACTCATTTTCATTAATTACTAGTTTCTATGTAACTGTTTTTATATTGTTTTACTTTCTTTTTTATTCAAGAAAATGTTTTTAATTTATTTATCTTATTTTATTTTATTGATATTTTAAAAAAGGACCTTATCTTCACCATACCTGGTTGTCCAAATTAGGCATAATAATGTGTTAATTCCACGACTGTATATATCAGTATCGGTTGATATCGGTATCGGTAATTAAAGAGTTGGACAATATCGGAATATCGGATATCGGCAAAAAGCCATTATCAGACATCCCTAATCATCATTATTATTATCATTATTGTATCATTATTAGTGCAACTACTTTGAGTTAAGTCTTCCCCTGTATTTAAAAACGAGTGATGCTCCTATTT
Organism: Nerophis lumbriciformis; assembly: GCF_033978685.3. NCBI lineage: Eukaryota > Metazoa > Chordata > Actinopteri > Syngnathiformes > Syngnathidae > Nerophis > Nerophis lumbriciformis. The sequence continues at coordinate 13,016,161 of NC_084551.2, read as the reverse complement.
GTAGCTTTAATCAAGAGTCCTTGAACACACCACAGTTATGTGTAATGGGATGCAAAAGTGAAACTTGTACAAAAGGTTTCTCCTACGCTGCCACGGATAGATTTATTATACGTTTCTTCTATCATCTCTCTATGTTTCGGAATGTCGGTGAGGTGTGTAAAGGTTTAAAGATGAGCTTTGATGACTGTGGAGGTTTCCCTCTTGTCGGGGGTTCTCCTGGCCGGCAGATCTTCGTGTGCCCGGTAGACAGTTTAAATACAGTCTGTTTATTATCATACACACAAGTACTCAGGACTTTTCAGTCAGGCGTGTCCATGCTTCCTCTCTCAGTCTCAGTCTTTCTGGCTCCAACTCCCAACTCCAACAACTTGTCTCGTACCGGCTGCTACTAATAAAGGTGACAGGTGATTAGATAACAAGGCCCATCTGGGACATCTACTCACCTGTCGCTGTCTTCGAGGCCGGTCCTTGCACACCCCGCTCCGCGGCAGGCCCACAGGCCACGCCCCCCTCCACAATGACGTTATGACGTCTGTGTTGACTGAAGTAGTAAGGCCTGCATCTATCCAGGTGGAACAACTATTTCCTATTTTTGACAGGGTGTGGGTAGTCTTAGACATTATAAATTTGATTCAAACAACCTTAGTGATGTTTTACGGCTATATTAATTTTATATTAACATTTATGATGTCGTTTTTTTATAATTTACATATTTCAATGGGAGAAATCTTCAATCTTTACAAAAGCCCAGGGGCCCAACCATCCCCAATTACACCCCCACCCTCCTTACTTTACTCTCAAAGTAATTACTAATTGGCTAATTAGGGGTGTAATCACTTTAGTAGATATGAGATCATTGCTGCGTGTTGTGTTATTTTGAGGGAACAGTGAAGGTAGGCCGTTCTGCAAGCTTTACACTGACTGCTTTATTTTTTATTGTAAGTGTCATTCCTTCAGTGTTGTTCCATGAAAAACAATATTAGAGAAATGTGAGAAGTGTACATTGTGATAATTATTATCAATAATAATAATAATGATAATTAATATTAACAATAATAATAATAATAATATGCTTTGCTCTTCAAAAGCTTGTTCAAATGTTCCAAAACCCAACCTGACTATGAAATATCAGTGTAATATGTTCATAACTGGAGGTTTGTCCAGCATCACTGAGTACAATATACGCAATCACTTGCAAAAAAAAGGTAACAATTTTTTTTTTTTTAAATGATGCAACATTTTCCACAAGCTCTGAAAATATTACGATCACTTTAAAGCGGTGATTGTGATGGCGTGTCAGGTTCATTCAGTGATTCAATTCATTCAATAATACCCGACAAAAAGAAGTTTCAAGGAACCCACGACTGAATTTTTTAGTGTGTTTCTTTGTGATCAGGCAAGAATTGGAATATGTTTGGTTTCTAGAATTACAGTATAATGATCCATGAAGCATGCATTATCTTTGTCATGCATTAACTTGGGCAATGTTGAGCTGGAAAAAAAGAGTTGCACAATGCACGCGTGAAAACTCTTAATGACTTTGAGAAGGACTTGCAAAACATTTCACGTTTGATCACGAAAGGCACTTTAAACTGCTGATGTGACCCAATGTCACCTCCATATTTATACTGTTAACTGTGAATCCGAGCCTTGTATATACCTTTTTTTTATCCCTTATTTTTTTTTATTTCTCTTTTTTTTTTTTTAGCTCATTTGTATTTAAACTGCTAAACTTTAAATTAATATAATAAAAATTTATTTTTATTTTAGCTAAGTACCGTGTGACTTGTTGAAGGGCGGACCAACAAAGTAAGATTTTCATTGTACGGCAAACTGTCTGTTTAACTGTGCATATGACATTAAACAATCTTGAATCTTGAATCTAGAAACTGTCGTGGATGAAAGTTAATGTTTGCACTGCAAAAAGTCAGTGTTCAAAAACAAGAAAAACAAAAACAAAAATTAGGGGTATTTTATTTGAACTAAGCAAAATGATCTGCCAATAGAACAAGAAAATTTGGCTTGTCAAGACTTTCCAAAACAAGTAAAATTAGCTAACCTCAATGAACCCCAAAATACCTTAAAATAAGTATATTCTCACTAATAACAAGTGCACTTTTCTTGGTAGAAAAAACCAATATGAGCCCTTTTTTCTCAATATGTTGAAACATTTTCTTGAATTAAGTAAATGCTAGTGCCATTATGTTGACATAATGATATGCGCTCGGCATTACATTTCTTAAAACCAGCAAACTTTGTTTTTCTTAATGGAAAGGCAACAAGGCAACGCTTGTTACTCTCGGGGTCTACTAGCCGCTCAGGCAAATCATATGGTCTAAAAATGCATTTTTCCATCCATAACATGACATCATCGTGCCAAGTGCGTGCTCTTTCAGTCATTAGTGCACAAAGAATATATATATATATATATATATATATATATATATATATATATATATATATATGTATGTGTGGGAAAAAAATCACAAGACTATTTCATCTCTACAGGCCTGTTTCATGAGGGGGGGTACCCTCAATCATCAGGAGATTTTAATGGGAGCATTCGCATACCATGGTTTATATAGGGCACAGAGTGGGTGGGTACAGGCTGGCCTAGGGGCGTGGTGATTGGCTCATGTGTTACCTAGGAGGTGTTTCCGTCTATGGCGGCATGTTGTTACAATTTCGCTGCGCTTGTTGAGGGATGACAGGTCTGGACGGTAAATAATAAACAGTTTCTCTTTCAAGCATAGGTTGCATCTTTTATTACCACTATTGTAAGGTGTGCTGGATGCAAGAATTTGCCATGTTATTGAATATTCAACATTATTGTCTTTGAGGTCCCAAATGTGTTTGCTGAGTTCTGTGGTATTTCGCAGGTTTTTGTTCCTGAAAGAAGCCTTGTGATTGTTCCATCTGGTTTTGAATTCTCCCTCGGTTAATCCTACATATGTGTCGGATGTGTTAATGTCCTTGCGTATTACCTTAGATTGGTAGACAACTGATGTTTGTAAGCACCCCCCGTTGAGAGGGCAATCAGGTTTCTTTCGACAGTTACATCCTTTGTTGGTTTTGGAGTCGCTCTGTCTGGGGGCCGACGGCTCATTTGCAATTGTTTTGTTGTGGTTTGAGATGATTTGTCGTATATTGTTCATGCAGCTGTAGCTCAATTTAATGTTGTTCTTGTTGAATACTTTTCTTAGGGTGTTGTCTTTGGGAAAGTGTTTGTCAATCAGATTGAGGAATTTGTGTCCAATGTTCGTTGAGACGTTTTTGCTGTATGGGGGGTTGTACCAGATGATGTCGTTTCGTTTTCTGTTCTTTTTTGGCTGGTTTCCTGGCGTGGGTTCATAGGTGAGGGTGAAATTGTATCCGCTTTCATCAAGGGCTTTTTGGTACGGGGGGGTTGCTTGGTCAAATTCAGCTTTGCTAGATGACAGCATCGATAGCCTTTTATTGATTCCGGTAGGTATTATTTTCGTGGTGGTGGGTGGGTGGTTGCTGTCATGGTGCACGTATTGGAGTGTTGTGTTGGGTTTCGTGAACGGTTGGTAGCTGTTATTTCTCAGGTTGAAAGTGACGTCAAGGAAGTTGACGGTTTGCTTGTTGGCTTCAATCGTGATCCGTAGGCCGTTCTCTTTGAAAATTTGGCATATGCGCTTCTTGGTATTCTCGCTGCTCCTTGGCGAGGCGCGACACACTGCCAGTCCGTCATCACGGTAAATACCAAGGTTCAGATTGAGGCTAGCGACCTGGGAGAGGAGGAAACTCCCAATGAGTTCACACGTTTCTGCTCCGTCAAAACTTCCCATAGTGACGTCAAATGTTGCATTGTTCTTTTTTTGCCATGGTGTACTGTTGTGGATTAGAATGGAGTTTTTTGCGTGGATGATGATGTTTCTTTCGTTGCCTGTGATTGAGTCGTAGTCTGAGGCGAAGTCTAGTGCTTGAGTCAGTAGGTCTTGCGTGATGGAAGGGTAAAATTCCTCGATATCAAAGGAGATAAAGTTGTGCTGTTGTTTGTCTTGGATGTTGTTGAACCATTTGATTACTGCTGCTGTATTTCTCCATTGGTTGAGTGGTGTTTTGTCCTTGATTTTTGTGTTGACTCTGTCCAGGATTATTTTGCTGATTTTTCCTATTTCAGATTTAGTTGGGTTTATTAGTCAGCATGTTGTCCACCCTGTCCTCAATGTCCAGTTCAGCCGCGATCCTTTTATTTTCCAGGTGGATGTTCTGTAAGGTGTTGGGTTGTGCTTTTTTGTATGATTTGGTGATGCTTCTGTCCAGTAAGGTGTGGTGTTCTGGTATGTCCATTCTGTAGAAGTTTGTGGTTTTATCGGCAGCTATGATGAGGTTGTTTACTTTCTTGATGCGCTCCTTGTCATTTTTCAGCTTGGTGAGGAGTGGGTTGCGGATTGGCTTGAATTTTACTGATTGTATCATTTTGAGCATGTCGTTCTCAAAATCCTTTAGTTCCTCAACTGTGGGTGGGTTCTTGGTAGATTTGAATCCGTAAGTTTCCTTTTGCATTCCTTTTGTTTCAGGGTGGAGGAAAATATGTGCTTTCCACCGCATCCTTCTTAGGAAGTGTTCCGTCTTTTCTATGAGCCTTAGCTTGTAGTCATTCTGCGCGGGTATGGGAATGTTCTTCGTGGAGTAGTCGATGTTGAATTTTTCCATTTCTGATCGTCGTACAGTGCTCAACAAATGTCAATTTGGAGCGGAGTATATGTCTTAATAAGGTTATCCAAAAAATAGTGCTCGATACCATAGTAGAGCGCAATATAGGTATGTGTGGGAAAAAAATCACAACAACATCCAAGACAAACAACAGCACAACTTTATCTCCTTTGATATCGAGGAATTTTACCCTTCCATCACGCAAGACCTACTGACTCAAGCACTAGACTTCGCCTCAGACTACGACTCAATCACAGGCAACGAAAGAAACATCATCATCCACGCAAAAAACTCCATTCTCATCCACAACAGTACACCATGGCAAAAAAAGAACAATGCAACATTTGACGTCACTATGGGAAGTTTTGACGGAGCAGAAACGTGTGAACTCGTTGGGAGTTTCCTCCTCTCCCAGCTCGCTAGCCTCAATCTGAACCTTGGTATTTACCGTGATGACGGACTGGCAGTGTGTCGCGCCTCGCCAAGGAGCAGCGAGAATACCAAGAAGCGCATATGCCAAATTTTCAAAGAGAACGGCCTACGGATCACGATTGAAGCCAACAAGCAAACCGTCAACTTCCTTGACGTCACTTTCAACCTGAGAAATAACAGCTACCAACCGTTCACGAAACCCAACACAACACTCCAATACGTGCACCATGACAGCAACCACCCACCCACCACCACGAAAAGAATACCTACCGGAATCAATAAAAGGCTATCGATGCTGTCATCTAGCAAAGCTGAATTTGACCAAGCAACCCCCCCGTACCAAAAAGCCCTTGATGAAAGCGGATACAATTTCACCCTCACCTATGAACCCACGCCAGGAAACCAGCCAAAAAAGAACAGAAAACGAAACGACATCATCTGGTACAACCCCCCATACAGCAAAAACGTCTCAACGAACATTGGACACAAATTCCTCAATCTGATTGACAAACACTTTCCCAAAGACAACACCCTAAGAACAGTATTCAACAAGAACAACATTAAATTGAGCTACAGCTGCATGAACAATATACGACAAATCATCTCAAACCACAACAAAACAATTGCAAATGAGCCGTCGGCCCCCAGACAGAGCGACTCCAAAACCAACAAAGGATGTAACTGTCGAAAGAAACCTGATTGCCCTCTCAACGGGGGGTGCTTACAAACATCAGTTGTCTACCAATCTAAGGTAATACGCAAGGACATTAACACATCCGACACATATGTAGGATTAACCGAGGGAGAATTCAAAACCAGATGGAACAATCACAAGGCTTCTTTCAGGAACAAAAACCTGCGAAATACCACAGAACTCAGCAAACACATTTGGGACCTCAAAGACAATAATGTTGAATATTCAATAACATGGCAAATTCTTGCATCCAGCACACCTTACAATAGTGGTAATAAAAGATGCAACCTATGCTTGAAAGAGAAACTGTTTATTATTTACCGTCCAGACCTGTCATCCCTCAACAAGCGCAGCGAAATTGTAACAACATGCCGCCATAGACGGAAACACCTCCTAGGTAACACATGAGCCAATCACCACGCCCCTAGGCCAGCCTGTACCCACCCACTCTGTGCCCTATATAAACCATGGTATGCGAATGCTCCCATTAAAATCTCCTGATGATTGAGGGTACCCCCCCTCATGAAACAGGCCTGTAGAGATGAAATAGTCTTGTGATTTTTTTCCCACACATACATATATTGCGCTCTACTACGGTATCGAGCACTATTTTTTGGATAACCTTATTAAGACATATATATATATATATATATATATATATATATATATATATATATATATATATATATATATATATATATATATATTCCGGCCCCCCGCAAAAAAAATTTTAATTGTAATTTTGAAGAATTTATCGGAATGTGTATGAACTATTTCTGTTCAAAATTGTTTGAAATGTCAAATGTTTAAATATTAACTGTCAGTTTGCTGTCCTGTGCCAACTGTACTACTATATGAGTACGTATGTTCTATTGTTTCATTGAAAATAAACAGCAAAGTCCATTTGGCCATCATCTGTTTTAATTATGAGACACAATTGTGTCAAATTCATGATTTTTTTATTTCATGCTTGAAATAAGAAATGATTACTTTAAAAAAAGCAGTTTTATACTTGTGAGTGTTGATGACACAGCTTTGCAACACTTGATATTCTAGTTTCAAGCATGTTTTACTCAATATAGGTCATAAAATCTCAGCAACAAGCTGTAATATCTTACTGAGATAATTTAGGACCAGAACACTTAAAACAAGTAAAACACTCTTAACATAAAATCTGCTTAGTGAGAAGAATTATCTTATCAGACAGAAAATAAGCAAATATCACCCTTATTTGAGATATTTAATCTTACTTAGATTTCAGTTTCCCGCAATAAATTCCAGCATGGAAAGGAACATACATATATATTTGTTAAAACTTGTTTCTAAATGACCCACATTTTGCAACCTCATGAGATAGGCTCCAGCACCCCCGTGACCCCGAACGGGACAAGCGGTAGAAAATGGATGGAAGGGATGGGTACCAAAGCCTTTTTGATATTTATGATATAAAAATCCTTTAAGCTTGCGAAGTGATCAAGTGTCTTTTTCATCTACATCCTATCAACCCTTGTCTGCACCACACACACGTAATTACATCACTCAACAAGCAGGTTAAGAGACAAGGTTGAAGAAATTAACTTTTTTTTTTTTTATGTTGGCAGATTTCCCCAGTTGTTTTAATAACCCATCTCAAACCTGCGATCTAATCTGCAGGAACAGTGGAAGTAATTAAAGTCGAAATTAATTATCCTCTGAGCCTGATATTCTAATAATGGTTTCGGAGTTTTGTAGCAGGAAGTTGATATTTTGTCATCCGTGTTTTATCTCTCGTGCTTGTGCGCGATTGTCTGCTCTAACAGATTATTAATGAAGGAAGGGAAGGGCGCAGGAAATGGCAGATAAAGGCGGGGAGCCTTTCCTTTTACTTGCGATCCTCCTAACCACAGTGGCCTCCTTTGACAGCTCCGAGTCGCTCCCCCCTCCTCCCATATTATAATGACACTATTTAGAGGAGATACTACAATGAAGGAAATAATTATTCCATCCCCCACTGATTTTTTTTAAAGTTTACTTGCTCATATTCCCATTATTTGGAAATGTGTGCAGACTGACCCCTTCTTTAGTGCTGCAACCTGCAAAGATGTGTTTGGCATACATATTTGTCAATGTTTTCATATTCTGCGGAAAAAATATGTGACATGGTATAAAGATGCTACTGTAGACATCATTTTTAGGTCCACGCTTATTAAATAAAATACCAATTTGTTTATGACACCACACAACATTTTGGACATTATTATTAGTTTCCTAATATATTTCCTGTCCAACGCTGTTATTTTTCGTTCCACGTCCTGTCTGTATAATGGTAGTTTTTGTTTTGTACGTCTTTTCCTATGCTTGTCTTTTATGTTTCTATGTTTCGCGCTCTTCCCTGCAGCACTATGGTTGTGGTTTCCTTAATAAAAAGGCTTGTATCTGCACTTTGCCTGCTGTCTCTGCATCCTGGGGTACAGACTAACAACACCCAACACAATGTTGTCAGCGTTAGAGGGGTTTTTGGGATCCTGGAGTGGGATAACCAGTCTCTGATTCTTAATCCCATGGAAAATCTGTGCTGACATTTTGAATTGCCAAGCAACAGCCTCAAAACCTTTAGGGTTTCCGGAGACTTTATAAAGAAGATTTGAGCAAAAGCTCTCTTGAGATATGAGCATTCCGAGTATAAAACTAGACAAACTACAAAAAATGTGCAACCTAGTATGAAATAATGTTTTACTTTTGAATTAAATACTCATGTTAAATATTTAATAATATAATAATTAAATGACATTTAATTGCTGTCCTTTTTTAATGGAATTCGACCTGTACTGTAGACATAATTTTTAGGTCCATGACTATGAAATAAGTGCCAATTTTGTCATGACCCCATATGACATTTTGGACATTATTATTAGTTTCCTAATATATTTCCTGTCCAACGCTGTTTTTTTTGTTCCACGTCCAGTCTGTATATTCGTAGTTTTTGTTTTGTACAGCTTTTCCAATGCTTGCCTAGTTGTTTTTTCTTTCGTGCAGGTCCCTGCAGCACTATGTTTGTGCTTTCCTTAATAAAAAGGCTTGTATCTGCACTTTGCCTGCTGTCTCTGCATCCTGGGGTACAGACTAACAACACCCAACACAATGTTGTCAGCGTTAGAGGGGTTTTTGGGATCCTGGAGTGGGCTAACCAGTCTCTGATTCTTAATCCCATGGAAAATCTGTGCTGACATTTTGAATTGCCAAGCAACAGCCTCAAAAGCTTTCGGGTTTGCGGAGACTTTATAAAGAAGATTTGAGCAAAAGCTCTCCTGAGATATGAGCATTCCTAGTATAAAACTACACAAACTACAAAAAAATGTGCAACCTAGTATGAAATAATGTTTTACTTTTGAATTAAATACTCATGTTAAATATTTAATAATATAATAATTAAATGACATTTAATTGCTGTCCTTTTTTAATGGAGTTTGACCTGTACTGTAGACATAATTTTTAGGTCCATGACTATTTTTGGGTCATGACCCCACATGACCTGTCTCCCATTGAAAGTGTGTGGTGCATTATGAAGCCTAAAATAGCACAACAGAGACTGTTGAACAACGTAAGCTGTACATCAAGCAAGAATGGGAAATAATTCCACCTGAAAAGCTTCAAAAATTGGTCTCCTCAGTTCCCAAACGTTTACTGAGTGTTGTTAAAAGGAAAGGCCATGTAACACAGTGGTAAAAATGTCCCTGTGCGACTTTTTTTGCAATGTGTTGCTGCCATTAAATTCTAAGTTAATGATTATTTGCAAAAAAAAAACAAAGTTTCTCAATTCAAACATTAAATATCTTGTCTTTGCAGTCTATTCCATTGAATATAAGTTGAAAAGGATTTGCAAATCATTGTATTCTGTTTTTATTTACCATTTACACAACGTGCCAACTTTACTGGTTTTGGGTTTTGCATACATTAGGCCTTAGTCCTGCTTTTGATAGAAACTTTACTGGTAGCTAAGATAATGCTGGACCTCTCTGCTCCCTCTGGGATGTCATCAGAGGCTCCCATGCTCAGCGGTGCATACTGCAGGGGCCAGAGATGTGACACCACGCAGGACCCGCCGCAGACTGTGGAACTGCAAATGTCAAGTTAAGTGAAGAGACCTCTGCACACTCTGGTGAGCAGTGAACATTTCTCCCCATGGGGGGGGTGTGCGGAAGTGCCGCTCTCACATCTACTGGCGTGGACGTCGTAGCAAATGGTGAAATTAAATAGGAAATTAAGTTGTGATAACCATGATGCAGGAGCAGTGCCATCTGAAGTGGAAAATATTGTGTCAGTCCACTTGCAACCCAGCAGTTTTAGGTTGCTTCCAGAGGTGTCTTTGCTCCTCTTGCCCTGTGTGGGTATCACAGATCTGCTGTCTTCTCTTATGTGCTCATTTGGGTTATTACATTTGTGTTTATTAATTGTTGCACCGTTTTGATGAATAGTTGCTTATGTTTCCTAAAATCCTTCGGACTTGGGGCGGTATAGCTCGGTTGGTAGAGTGGCCGTGCCAGCAACTTGAGCGCTAAATAATCACACCAGCCTCTGATTGGTGATCAGGATGCTCACCTGATCTTGCTCACTAATCAAAGACCTTTATATTCGAGGTCACCCTTCCTACCTCGTCAAACATTGTTTGCTACTGGCCACAATAATGTTTTGTGCCTACAGTGAGTTTTTTCATATTCACTATAACCTGCTACCCAGGAATGTACACCAATTCTTCTCAACAAAAGAGGAGAAATGTAACCTTAGAGGAAAATGTAATTTAAAACATTTGTATGCTCGTACAACACTTAAAACCTTTATCATATCCGTATGTGGAATTAAATTATGGAAGAGGATTAACAAGAAGAAGAACAATTTAATGAACATCTTGAACCCTTTTTTTTTTTTCAAGATTATTTATGTATTTAATATGTATTTCCTTACGATGGTATATTATTCATTTATTATTTACTTATTCACTGTTCTGTTACAGAGAACAAGGAAATGGGATACAATTGATATGGTATGAAAAGGGGTCCTACTCCTTTTCGGACGTGCTGTAATGAAACAACTGGAAATATGTGATGCATTGTATTAGTGTTGTCCCGATACCAATATTTTGGTACCGCTACCGGTACCAAAATTATTTCGATAATTTTCGGTATTTTTCTAAAGAAAGGGAACCACAAAAAATTGCATTATTGGCTTTATTTTAACAAAAAATCTTATGGTACATCAAACATATGTTTCTTATCGCAAGTTTGTCCTTAAATAAAATAGTGAACATACAAGACAACTTGTCTTTTATTAGTAAGTAAGCAAACAAACACTCCTAATCAGTCTGCTGACGTATGCAGTAACATATTGTGTCATTTATCTACCTGTTATTTTGTCAAAATAAAAAGACAAGTGGTAGAAAATGAATTATTAATCTACAACAAGTAAGATTAATAATTCATTTTCACGACGGGGGCGGACCGGTACTTTTCAGAGGCGGTATAGTACCAAAAATTATTCATTAGTATCGCGGTACTATACTAATACCGGAATACCGTACAACCCTACTTTGTATTGTATGATTGTTCGAAATAAACTGAAACTAAACTGAACTGAAAACTGAACAGTTCAATATAAATTTAACAAAAAAATAATGATAATTTATTGTTTTCTGTGTTGCGAAAACGGAAGTTGCTAGTATCGACATGAAAAAAATATATTGCGCAATCCTCGTTATTACACATTTATCAGTACAAGGTTTCATTTGGAAAAAAAAAAAGAACAGGCATGCCATTTATATTTACTCTAACTTTTTTTCCTTCTGATTCTGCATAACAGTGTGCCGTATACGTACAGTAGAAAATAGAAAATACGATATTTACATATCTATTCCATATTGGGCATTTCATTGTTATTTGTTCAACATGGTCACTGAATGATAATTTCGAGGCAAGGGCAAGGCAAGTTTATTTATTGAGCACAATTTGTACACAAGGCAATTCAAAATTCTGTACGAAAATTACAAGAAGGCCAAACTAAATGTAAAACAATCTTAAAAATAATCATAATCACATACTTGCCAACCCTCCCGAATTTTCCGGGAGACTCCCGAAATTCAGCGCCTCTCCCGAAAACCTCCCGGGACAAATATTCTCCCGAAAATCTCCCGGTTTTCAGCCGGAGCTGGGTGCCACGCCCCCTCCAGCTCCATGCGGACCTGAGTGAGGACAGCCTTTTTTCATGACGGGAGGACAACAGGGTGACAAGAACTAAATCATCCAGACTAGAGATAAATTGTATTATTATGTTTATCTTACCTAAAAAGAAATATATTTATTAATTAAAAAAAAAAAAAAATACATTTTTACTATATTTTGCTGAAAACATCAAAATTAATTGTATTTTATTTTTATTTTTTCCTGACTCCTTATTACATCCAGCCATAGAATTATACATTAAAATAAACATATTTGAAATAATTGATTTTAAATTATCATAATAATTCATTTAAAATGACCATATTTAATTATTAAAATAATTGCTTGTTTATCAACAACTTTAGCATTTTATTCATTACATTTTGAAACTCTCAGAAGCCAAGTTATGTTATATTCCTTAATATTTATTTATGCAAGTTTGAAGTATCAATTATCCAAACACAGTTTTGTTTGCATATTTTCAGGATGTAGATATATATATATATATATATATATATATATATATATATATATATATATATATATATATATATATATATATACCGTATATATATATATACAGGTAAAAGCCAGTAAATTAGAATATTTTGAAAAACTTGATTTATTTCAGTAATTGCATTCAAAAGGTGTAACTTGTACATTATATTTATTCATTGCACACAGACTGATGCATTCAAATGTTTATTTCATTTAATTTTGATGATTTGAAGTGGCAACAAATGAAAATCCAAAATTCCGTGTGTCACAAAATTAGAATATTACTTAAGGCTAATACAAAAAAGGGGATTTTTAGAAATGTTGGCCAACTGAAAAGTATGAAAATGAAAAATATGAGCATGTACAATACTCAATACTTGGTTGGAGCTCCTTTTGCCTCAATTACTGCATTAATGCGGCGTGGCATGGAGTCGATGAGTTTCTGGCACTGCTCAGGTGTTATGAGAGCCCAGGTTGCTCTGATAGTGGCCTTCAACTCTTCTGCGTTTTTGGGTCTGGCATTCTGCATCTTCCTTTTCACAATACCCCACAGATTTTCTATGGGGCTAAGGTCAGGGGAGTTGGCGGGCCAATTTAGAACAGAAATACCATGGTCCGTAAACCAGGCACGGGTAGATTTTGCGCTGTGTGCACGCGCCAAGTCCTGTTGGAACTTGAAATCTCCATCTCCATAGAGCAGGTCAGCAGCAGGAAGCATGAAGTGCTCTAAAACTTGCTGGTAGACGGCTGCGTTGACCCTGGATCTCAGGAAACAGAGTGGACCGACACCAGCAGATGACATGGCACCCCAAACCATCACTGATGGTGGAAACTTTACACTAGACTTCAGGCAACGTGGATCCTGTGCCTCTCCTGTCTTCCTCCAGACTCTGGGACCTCGATTTCCAAAGGAAATGCAAAATTTGCATGGTTGGGTGATGGTTTGGGGTGCCATGTCATCTGCTGGTGTCGGTCCACTCTGTTTCCTGAGATCCAGGGTCAACGCAGCCGTCTACCAGCAAGTTTTAGAGCACTTCATGCTTCCTGCTGCTGACCTGCTCTATGGAGATGGAGATTTCAAGTTCCAACAGGACTTGGCGCCTGCACACAGCGCAAAATCTACCCATGCCTGGTTTACGGACCATAGTATTTCTGTTCTAAATTGGCCCGCCAACTCCCCTGACCTTAGCCCCATAGAAAATCTGTGGGGTATTGTGAAAAGGAAGATGCAGAATGCCAGACCCAAAAACGCAGAAGAGTTGAAGGCCACTATCAGAGCAACCTGGGCTCTCATAACACCTGAGCAGTGGCAGAAACTCATCGACTCCATGCCACGCCGCATTAACGCAGTAATTGAGGCAAAAGGAGCTCCAACCAAGTATTGAGTATTGTACATGCTCATATTTTTCATTTTCATACTTTTCAGTTGGCCAACATTTCTAAAAATCCCTCTTTTGTATTAGCCTTAACTAATATTCTAATTTTGTGACACACGGAATTTTGGATTTTCATTTGTTGCCACTTCAAATCATCAAAATTAAATGAAATAAACATTTGAATGCATCAGTCTGTGTGCACTGAATAAATATAATGTACAAGTTACACCTTTTGAATGCAATTACTGAAATAAATCAAGTTTTTCAAAATATTCTAATTTACTGGCTTTTACCTGTATATATGAAATACTTGACTTGGTGAATTCTAGCTGTCAATATACTCCTCCCCTCTTAACCACGCCCCGCCCCACCTCCCGAAATCGGAGGTCTCAAGGTTGGCAAGTATGCATAATCATACCGTTTCAGGTGTTGTGAAACGTGCATGTGTTGGGTTACTTACCTAGTTATTTATAAGGTTAACTATTGAAATGACTAAAAATAAAGCCTAACAAATAATTTACCATTAGGGATATTACATAGCAGCTTGTGTGGGGAAAAAATTAAATAGAAATGAAATATCTTGTGTACAGAAGAAAGCAGCCATGAAAGTTAAATGGTCAGTCAATCATATTACACAAAAAGGCAGAACTTATCTTACATGCCAAGCTTGAAGTTGGGTGAAAAACAGTCACTTTCCCCCCATGTCTCCTGGATCAGCTCTAAGACGATTTCAATGACATGCAGAAGATCAACGGTTGGGAGAGTGAGGACTGCGAGACAGCGGCTTAGAATCGCGGCTGGATCAGAATAAGATGAACATACAATCAGAGGCAAAGCCACACGGGCTTATCTGCCCTTTCACGATGGCTGTCATCATTTGAGCGATCCCTCGGCTGCTCCTCTGCCAAGATGAGAAAGCTTTCCAACAAAACCGGAAAGTGCCTCTTCTTATGCGTTCGGAAAAAAGTTTGGGGGAACTCGGAGCAGCCCACAGGGGAACACATGAAAGTTGTCAAGAAGACAGTAAAACAAAGCTAAAGTGAGAATTTAGAGAAACACAAAGGGTGATATAGCTGCAGGGCAGACATAAAAACTATTAAATACAGTGCTAACCTCGTTTTTTTTCCTTAATAACCCGTACCAAACTGCCTAACAACAACGGAATCAAATAAGAAATATGTAACAGATCTGAAAAGGGGAAGGTGTTACGGCTGCTGTAATCGTTGTGGCTTGTGCAGCCCTTTGAGACACTTGTGATTAAGGGCTATATGAATAAACTTTGTTTGAATAATTCATAAAATTAGTTAATTTGATTAGAAAAAAAAGCTTTAATTTAGAGTTCTGTCGCTTTGAATAATTGTTTAATGACTAACAAATATTTATAAAATCCAATATTTTTGTATGTATTTTTAAATTTTATATTAAAAATATATGTACAAAAACTACTATTTTAATGTGTATGTGTATTTATTAGAAACAACTACAAATGTTATGGCAAGCAAAAATATCGTTGTTCAACACGTTTTCCTAAAATATGCATTGTGTTTTATCCGATTTCTTGATGAATCCATAGATTACTCAATTACCAAAATAATCAATAGCTGCAGCCACAGAAGATTCTGAGGATGGCCGGTGTTCTGCCGAGACATGCTCCCCATTAGAATTAATGTACCCCCTGCAGCTCCGCATGCCTGTGAATCCAAGGAATTGCGGAAATGTTATTGCACTTTGAATGAATCTTATACGTAAGTACAATCGTTTCACTACATACCACTCTAGACCTCATTTACTAAGATCCAGTGCGCGTGCTATTCCTAACTGCTTCACATTGCCTTATTTAAAAGAGTATTTGCATGTACTAATGGGACTTTCACCACGGGGATACGTAATCATTTACTGCACATTGATTTTCTAATGCACAGTTTGTTGTGTTTTTAAACAGGCAGCAGACATGTATCACTTTTTATGGGCATTTCAGAAACCGGTAGTTCTGACTCCTGTGGTGCATCGACAATGAAACCGACTTTTTATTTCAGTGCGATCTTAGCTGACTGTGAATGTGAAGAAAAATATGCAAGAAAATGTATATTGCAGATCTGGCCCGCGAATGAATGATCTATGGCCATCGGGATGATATTTGATTAGTATTAGAACCGTCCGGCAGGCCACAGCCGCCTGCTTTGCACGCACCAATACTCCATCAGTGTTGGGGCTAGGAATTTTCAAAATGAGGTCCCGGGGACCCCATCAAGTCATAAAAATGGGGTCCCACAGTAAATCTTTGGAGTCCCACATTTATCTAACCGTTTTGAAAACAAATGATAAATGTATGCATTGTCCTGTTATATCTCACATTCTATATTGTGTTTTGGAAAAAGGTTGTCATAAACGTTACTTAATTCATTTTGAAAAAAATAGAAAAGAAAACACATTTTTATGCATATGTAAATGTATTCAGTTATAAACATTCATTCACTTTCTTCTTTCCTTCATGGATCTAAACTTTACCGCTGCCTGTATTTTTTTCTATATTTTTATTGTAATATTTTCCGAATGTTGTTTTATTTTTGGCCAAAGTAAAACAAAGAAAACAATCTGACGTTGTCTTTATTTTTTAGTTTTAACGCCATGATTTTAATAGTCCGGCCCGCGTGTGCACAGATTTTCCTCCATGCGGCCCCTGAGCTAAAATGACTTTGACACCACTTTCCTAAATCAATTGCTATAGTTTGTCAAAGGAGACCTCAGTCATAAGAAAGTGTTTTTTTTCTTCTCAAAATCGTGCAGCTCTATGATATTTGCTGGCAAACTCAGTGTTGGCGCTTGGAATATTCAAAATGGGGTGCCAGGGACCCCATCAAGTCATAAAAATGGGGTCACACAGTACATTTTTGTGGTCCCACTTTTTTGTAACCGTTTTGAAAACAAATGATAAATGTATGTATTATCCTGTTGTATCTCACATTCTATATTGTGTTTTGGAAAAAGGTTGTCATAAACATTACTTAATTCATAAAAAAACAAGCATATGTAAATGTATTCAGTTATAAACATTCATTCACTTTCTTCTTTCCTTCATGGATCTAAACTTTACCGCTGCCGGTATTTTTTTTTTATGCTTTTATCGTAATATTTTCAGAATGTATTTGTTCAATTTTTGGCCAAAGTAAGACAAAGAAAACAATCTGACGTTGTCTTTATTTTTTAGTTTTAATGCCATGATTTTAATAGTCCGGCCCGCGTGTGCACAGATTTTCCTCCATGTGGCCCCTGAGCTAAAATGAGTTTGACACCAATTTTCTAAATCAATTGCTATAGTTTGTCAAAGGAGACCTCAGTCGTAAGAAAGTGTTTTTTTTTTCTCAAAATCGTGCAGCTCTATGATATTTGCTGGCATACTCAGTGTTGGCGCTTGGAATTTTCAAAATGGGGTTCCAGGGACTCCATCAAGTCATAAAAATGGGGTCCCACAGTGCATTTTTGTGGTCCCACTTTTTTGTAACCGTTTTGAAAACAAAATCAAATCAAATCAACTTTATTTAATGATAAATGTATGCATTATCCTGTTATATCTCACATTCTATATTGTGTTTTGGAAAAAAAGGTTGTCATAAACGTTACTTAATTCATTAAAAAAACAAGCATCTCTCCTCCATGGATCTAAACTTTACCGCTGCCGGTATTTCTTTCAATATTTTTATTGTAATATTTTCAGAATGTGTTTGTTCAATTTTTGGCCAAAGTAAGACAAAGAAAACAATCTGAAGTTGTCTTTATTTTTTAGTTCTAATGCCATGATTTTAATAGTCCGGCCCGCGTGTGCACAGATTTTCCTTCATGCGGCCCCTGAGCTAAAATTAATTTGACACCCCTGCTTTAGACACATTGTGACATGCAAATCTCATCAAAACACTCGATTCCATTGACTGATATGTGGGTAAACGGACAATAGTTTGTTAGGTGCAATAGCTGAGATGCTGTACAAAAACCCGAGCTAAATTGTGTTAAAAACTAAGTTATATGAAAAAGTAGGTTTATGAAAACTGTACTGCCAAGTGTTTTTAAAAAATTTTTTTTTTAATTCTTTACAGTATACTACATTTCCCTTTCCTCACTCTCAATCAGACAAAAATATTTCTGAACAACATACTTTCCATCCAATGGCCGCCCTGCTGTGATGTGCGAAACCCACTTTCAATGCCACCTAATGTAAGCCTGCAGCCTGCGTCCAAAACCCAGCTCGGTCCCTTCAGGACCATTTTGATGTAAGCTACTGATGGACTACAGGCGGACCCGGCATATGTTCACATATATTCAATACCAAACCCCACTTGGCATCAACGTGTTTGGGCTTTGTGGGAGATCTGTAACATGAAATAGCTCCATTTCAGTGCACACCACTGAACATATCCCAAACAAGGCTGAGGCTAGTGTTTATAGCTTACCCCCTGTGAGGCGCTGGCATCCAGTAGCGGCTCTGTATCTGTGACAGTATGGCGTTTGTGTAGTCTTTTCCCATGTGAGGCCTGCCATGCGAGGTGATTAGAGCATGTCTGTCAGCGGCTGAGGGGACAGATGGAGCAACAGAGGACTTTCTGGAGAGGCTATGGTAATTAGGAGAGAAAATGGGGAGATTCTTTAAACAACAGTATTCGAGTGGCGTGGGGACTTGCATGGCCTTTGTCCGCTCAACATGCCATTGTTGTGTTCATGTTAACATGCTTCCACATGCTGTTAGGTTCTCCCCACGGCGAGGGAGTCGTTCAGAACCTTGCGTTGTAAAAACAGATCAAAATAAATGTCAAATCCGGTCAATGTCACAATAGCAATTAAAACTCAAGTAGTTATTATATTTCCATCCATCTTCTTCCGCTTATCCGAGGTCGGGTCGCGGGGACAGCAGCCTAAGTAGGGAAGCCCAGACTTTCCTCTCCCCAGCCACTTCGTCCAGCTCCTCCCGGGGGATCCCGAGGCGTTCCCAGGCCAGCCGGGAGACATAGTCTTCCCAACGTGTCCTGGGTCTTTGCCTTGGCCTCCTACCGGTTGGACGTGTCTTAAACACCTCCCTAGGGAGGCGTTTGGGTGGCATCCTGACCAGATGTCCGAACCACCTCATCTGGCTCTTCTCGATGTGGAGGAGCAGCAGCTTTACTTTGAGCTTCCCCCGGAGGGCAGAGCTTCTCACCCTATCTCTAAGGGAGAGCCCCGCCACCCGGCGGAGGAAACTCATTTCGGCCGCTTGTACCCGTGATCTTGTCCTTTCGGTCATAACCCAAAGCTCATGACCATAGGTGAGCCTTCCGGCTCAGCTCCTTCTTCACCACAACAGATCGATACAGCGTCCGCATTACTGAAGACGCCGCACCGATCCGCCTGTTGATCTCACGATCCACTCTTCCCCCACTCGTGAACAAGACTCCGAGGTACTTGAACTCCTCCACTTGGGGCAGGGTCCCCGCCCCAACCCGGAGATGGCATTCCACCCTTTTCCGGGCAAGAACCATGGACTCGGACTTGGAGGTGCTGATTCTCATCCCAGTCGCTTCACACTCGGCTGCGAACCGATCCAGTGAGAGCTGAAGATCCTGGCCAGATGAAGCCATCAGGACCACATCATAACGTCATAGCAAAAAGCAGAGACCTAATCCTGCAGCCACCAAACTGGATTCCCTCAACGCCTTGACTGCGCCTAGAAATTCTGTCCATGAAAGTTATGAACAGAACCGGTGACAAAGGGCAGCCTTGGCGGAGTCCAACCCTTACTGGAAACGTGTCCGACTTACTGCCGGCAATGCGGACCAAGCTCTGACACTGATCATACAGGGAGCGGACCGCCACAATCAGACAGTCCGATACCCCATCCCATACTCTCTGATATACTATTATATTTCTTTCTGTACAAAGTTACTATAAAAAGGGTCATGGTTTGGAAATAATACCACAGATATGTTTCTTGGCCACCCATCCAAATGATCAGAATCAGGGGTCCTAATCACTTGGTCCGGCCACAGGTGTATAAAATCAAGCACTTAGGCATGGAGACTGTTTCTACAAACATTTGTGCAAGAATGGGCTGCCCTCAGGAGCTCAGTGATTTCCAGCGTGGAACTGTCATAGGATGCCACCTGTGCAACAAATCCAGTCGTGAAATTTCCTCGCTCTTAAATATTCCAAAGTCAACTGTCGGCTTCATTATAAGAAAATGGAAGACTTTGGGAAGAACAGCAACTCAGCCACCAAGTGGTAGGCCACGTAAACGGACAGAGACCGGGGTCAGCGGATGCTAAAGTGCATAGTGCAAAGAGGTCGCCGACTTTCTGCACAGTCAGTTGCCACAGAGCTCCGGACTTCATGTGACCATACCATACCAACTTTATTTATAAAGCCCTTTAAAAACAACCACAGTTGAAGAACAAAGGGCTGTACACAACAAAGAAATACAGGCAAAGGACAGACTAAAAAATAACATTTAAAACAGAGGTAACATACACATTGAACAAGCAAATACAAATTATCCTAAGAACAATTTGTTAGATAAAAAGCAGTTAAAAAGTTAAAAACAGTTAAAAAAGTTAAAAACAGTTTAAAGTCTCATGCGGGTTAAAAGCCAGTGAATAAAAATGAGTTTTAAGACCTAGTGACCTTCCAATTAGCCCACGTACAGTACGCAGAGAGCTTCATGGAATGGCTTTCCATGGCCGAGCAGCTGTATCTAAGCCATACATCACCAAGTCCAGTGCAAAGCGTCGGATGCAGTGATGTAAAGCACGTCGCCACTGGACTCTAGAGCAGTGGAGACGCCTTCTCTGGAGTGATGAATCACGCTTTTCCATCTGGAAATCTGATGGACGAGTCTGGGTTTGGAGGTTGCCAGGACAACGGTACATTTCGAACTGCATTGTGCCGAGTGTGGAATTTGGTGGAGGAGGAATTATGGTGTGGGGTTGTTTTTCAGGAGTTGGGCTTGGCCCCTTAGTCCCAGTGAAATGAACTTTGAATGCTCCAGGATAGCATAACATTTTGGACAATTCCATGCTCCCAACCTTGTGGGAACAGTTTGGAGCGGGCCCCTTCCTCTTCCAACATGACTGTGCACCAGTGCACAAAGCAAGGTCCATAAAGATATAGATGACAGAGTCTGGTGTGGATGAACTTGACTGGCCTGCACAGAGTCCTGACCTGAACCCGGGATGAATTAGAACGGAGACTGAGAGCCAGGCCTTCTCGACCAACATCAGTGTGTGACCTCACCAATGCGCTTTTGGAAGAATGGTGGACAATTCCTATAAACACACTCCGCAACCTTGTGGACAGCCTTCCCAGAAGAGTTGAAGCTGTAATAGCTGCAAAAGGTGGACCGACGTCATGTTGAACCCTATGGGTTAGGAATGGGATGGCTCTTCAAGTTCATATGTGAGTCAAGGCAGGTGGCCAAATACTTTTGGCATGATAGTGTATTTTACATCCTAGTACTGTATATGTACACAAAGTACATTTACAGTCAGTCATATCATCATCCTTTTGTCAACTAAAAAAAAATACCGAGGACACAACCTCGGTGTCCTCGATGGTAGTTACAGCCATGAATACAGTGGTCAAATGCTCTCTTCTAATTGAAATAGTACAAAACACAATTGGGAAACATTCCTGCTCCAGCTGCAGACACCGAGGAGATGCTCTTCCCCCCCATGTGATTAATTGCTTTGTCAAGTATCAATCTACATACCATTAAGATGGCCACAGGACCTGCAGCCTGCAGGTTGCTGCTGAGATGATGGCGCCGAAATCCCCATGGGGTCTTTTATTAATGAGGCTGCAGCCCGCGTTAACAAATCACTATTCAAATGTAATTAATTAGGCTCTCATTTATAAACACACTACTTGTCTTTCAATCGGAATTTGACCCTATAAACGAGATTTTAATGTTTTCTGGCGTAACAGGCATGACATGTTGTGAAATGCTTTAATTAACACTATTATTTATAAAGCGCTTTTACAAAAAGGTACTCAAATACACTTTTCAATAAGTGTATCCAAATTTTCTGCCAGCAGCACATTGTAAAAAATAAATAAAATATATATATATATATATATATATATATATATATAAAAAGAGCGAGCAGGTGTAATGTAACAAGAAAAATTTGAAATGTTGACGCGAATAACATAAGATTGATGCAGGCTTTTTTCTCCCTTAAATATACTATGTGTATATATATATATATATATATATATATATATATATATATATATATATATATATATATATATATATATATATATGTATATATATATATATATATATATATATATATATATATATATATATATATATATATATATATATATATATACAGTACAAGCCAAAATTATGGACACACTTTCTCCTCATTCAATGTGTTTTCTTTATTTTCATGACTATTTTCATTGTGGATTGTCACTGAAGGCATCACAACTATGAATGAACAAATGTGGAGTTATGTACTTAACAAAAAAAGGTGAAATCCCTGAAAACATGTTATGTTTTCTAGTTTCTTCAAAATAGCCACCCTTTGCTCTGATTACTGTTTTGCACACTCTTGGCATCCTCTCGATGAGCTTTAAGCACACCTGTGAAGGGAAAACCATTTCAGGTGACTACCTCGTGAAGCTCATCGAGAGAATGCCAAGAGTGTGCGTAATCAGAGCAAAGGGTGGCTATTTTGGAAAAAAACCAAAAAAAAACTAGAATATAAAACATGTTTTCACTTATTACAGTACATAACATAACTCCGCATGTGTTCATTCATAGTTTTGATGCCTTCAGTGACAATCTACAATGTAAATAGTCATGAAAATAAAGAAAATGCATTGAATGAAAAGGTGGGTCCAAGCTTTTGGCCTGTACTGTGTGTATGTATATATATATATATATATATATATATATATATATATATATATATATATATATATATATATATATATATATATTAGTATTTGGTTTTGAAAGTGAAAAAAATATTGAATTGGCCCAGCATCCTTTGATTTTTCAGTCTACGACCCAAAGTGGAAAAAAATTGGACACCTTTGCTCTGCAACATCCAAACAATACAATACAAGTGTATAGCAACATAAAGAAGGAACGAGAGTATGGATTTATAAAATTCTTAGTCCAGTATCAAAAGCAGTAGAGAGATGGGTAAAGAATGAATAAACAGACCATGTTTTGAGAACCAGCGCCCCCTGCAGCGGACATTTGTTTTTAGTCTTATTATTTTGGCGGAGTTGCATGCTGGCAAAAAGTAGCCCTTTCATGCAAAACACACTTTTTATATGCTATACAAACATAAATACTAATCAAATACACTGCAAAAGAAAAAAGAAAACTGATGAAAAATAAATGACATAACCAGGGGTCCCCAAACTTTTTGACTCGGGGGCCGCATTGGGTGAAAAAAATTTGGCCGGGGGCCGGGCTGTATATATATATATATATATATATATATATATATATATATATATATATATATATATATATATTATAAGGGAATAAGCGGTAGAAAATGGATGGATATATATATATATATATATATATATATATATGTATATATATATATACATTGTCTTTATATTCTAGCGAGTTAATCCGTTTTGTCATTTAACATCAATTAACATTGATGTTCATCAACATTTAACATTGTCACGTTATCGATGGGAAAATTCATTTTTAGACAATATGATTTGCCTGAGCGGCTAGGAGACACCGAGAGTAACAAGCGGTATAAAATGGATTAGAAAGGAAAGATAAAATAAATTAAAAAAATTAAAATTAAAAAAATTAAAATTAAAACACTTTTTTTTTTTTAATTGGGACTTCCCGTGGGCCGGATTTTGGATGCTGGGGGGCCGGATCCGGCCCGCGGGCCGTAGTTTGGGGACCCCTGGACATAACAATTAAGCAGTGCTAAAAATAATTTCTGATGAATGTATGTAATATGTTTCTTAAATAAACTGCCAATAAAATTAAAGTGTAAGTGAAAATATCGCTATACCACTTTAGTCATATTTTTTGCGCTTAAGAAACCTTTCTATGACTTCTTGTTTATTTGATATTGTTATTGCTGCCACAAGTGGTGAAAAAGTGTATTGCAAGTGAGTCTCACTGCGCCCGTACGGCCCACAGTTGAGAAGCAGATATTTTTTTCCGACCCCCCAAGGGGGAACTTGCGAGCCCTATGGTTAAGAAACACTGCTTTAGGTGATTGCAGATTGGTATGTAAGGAAGTGTTTTCCTGGCGATCACAGCACAGTGAGAGATTCTCAGACATCTTGTTCATGTTCATCTTTCATTTGTGTTTTTTTTTTTTTTTTTTTTTTTTGAGTCAACAACAGAAAAATGTGGTATCACCGGACAAGAAAATTGGCTTCAGCCAATCTTAATAGCTTGATGATCTCTCCAGAATGCACAATTTCTGTCAAAGCACAGATGTAGCAAAATTCAGTCAATATGCAAATGTGAGGTTGTGCGTTAGTGTGAACTGGTCGGGTTAGGCTGAGCCAAACTGCTTCACCCTAATTATTCAGATGGTGATAAGCCGTGCAGAACTGCAAAGTCAACCCTGATTTAGTCAAACACAATTTTGGCGGGTGCATTTCGGTTGCAGATGAGCACTGCTCTCCGTCTTGGTCAGGCGGAAACCTGCCCCACTCTCCAAACGCTGCGATCGCACTTTTTTTTTTATTTATCTTCCATTTTTTTTTACCCCGAGCTCGCTGGTGAATTTGTCCGTGATCCCAAATCACAAATGTGACTTTGTGCTGAAGATTTCACTTCCAAGTTCCCTCTGCCTGTGGGACCTGCTCCTTGGGCTTTTCATCAGCTGCCATTTTCGACGGCATGCAGTAATTTCATGGCTCATTGCAAGCGCTGAAAACCTTTGAAACTGCAAATGTTAACTTTGCCTGGCCCGGAGCCATTTAGGAAGCGATTAATTTAACAAACAGAAGTGAGCTGCTTTCTCCTCCTAGTGTACGCATAAGTTTTGGAGGGGGAGGGCAGGGGGTCGCGGGGCGGGAGGGCGTCTATCTGTATTTGCGTGAGAGTGAGCAATGTAATGACGGTGCCTGTAATTGTGAGAGTGTGAAAATGGTTCCCACCTCAGCTCCGCACTATCGTCCCCATCTCTCACGGCTCTGCCCTGACAGTCTGGTAGAGTGAGAGCGCACGCAAATTGAGAAGCGCCGGAATCACTTACAACGCGCTTGACCCGATTTTGTTGTCGCGAGTTGCCGAGGCGCACTAACAGGAGAAGGTTTCAGCGGCTCGGTGTGTGCGGCCGCCATCGTATTTACCCGATCATGACTCGGTGCAAAAAATGCAAGGAGCAGCTGCGGTGAAGATTTTGTCGGAGCTTGTTGTTGTATCCTATTGGGTTGAGTTTTTTTCTTGCCCTGATGTGGGATCTGAGCCGAGGATGTCGTTGTGGCTTGTGCAGCCCTTTGAGACATTTGTGATTTAGGGCTATATCAATACACTTTGATTGATTGATTGATTGTCTTGGAAATTGTGCATCTCCCTGTGTGGAGCTCTTACTCTTAGCTTGGTGTGTTCTTGGAGGCTTTTTTTGTTGTCCCCCCACAAATTCTCGGCCCCTCATCACAAAAAAATAGTTTTAACAACAGTACTCCGGAATGCCCTATTGGTAGCAGTTAGAGATGCTACCTCAGTAGAAGCATTTAAGCCCCATCTTAAAACTCATTTGTATACAAACCCCGTTTCCTTATGAGTTGGGAAATTGTGTTAGATGTGGGGCGGCATGGCGTAGTGGGTAGAGCAACCGTGCCAGAAACCTGAGGGTTGCAGGTTTGCTCCCCGCCTCTTACCATCCAAAAATCGCTGCCATCGTGTCCTTGGGCGGGACACTTCACCCTTTGCCCCCGGTTCCAGTCACATCGGTGAATTGAATGATGAATGATGGTCGGAGGGGCTGTTGGCGCAAATTGCAGCCACGCTTCCGTCAGTCTACCCCAGGGCAGCTGTGGCTATGAAAGTAGCTTACCACCACCAGGTGTGAATAAATAATGGGTTCTACATGTAAAAGTGACTTTGGGTACTTAGAAAAGCGCTGTATAAATCTCAGGTATTATTATTATTATTATTATTATTATTATAGATGTAAATATAAACGAAATACAATGATGTGCAAATCCTTTTCAACCCATATTCAATTGAATGCACTACAAAGACAACATATTTGATGTTCAAACTCATAAACTTTATTTTTTTTTTGCAAATAATAATTAAATTAGAATTTCATGGCTGCAACACGTGCCAAAGTAGTTGGGAAAGGGCATGTTCACCACTGTGTTACATGGCCTTTCCTTTTAACAACACTCAGTAAACGTTTGGGAACTGAGGAGACACATTTTTTAAGCTTCTCAGGTGGAATTCTTTCCCATTCTTGCTTGATGTACAGCTTAAGTTGTTCAACAGTCCGGGGTATTTTAGGCTTCATAATGCTCCACACATTTTCAATGGGAGACAGGTCTGGACTACAGGCAGGTCAGTCTAGTACACGCACTCTTTTACTATGAAGCCACGTTGATGTAACACATGGCTTGACATTGTCTTGCTGAAATAAGCAGGGGCGTCCATGATAACGTTGCTTGGATGACAACATATGTTGCTCCAAAACCTGTATGTACCTTTCAGCATTAATGGAGCCTTCACAGATGTGTAAGTTACCCATGTCTTGGGCACAAATACACCCTCATACCATCACACATGCTGGCTTTTCAACTTTGCGCCTATAACAATCCGGATGGTTCTTTTCCTCTTTGGTCCGGAGGACACGACGTCCACAGTTTCCAACAACAATTTGAAATGTGGACTCGTCAGACCACAGAACACTTTTCCACTTTGTATCAGTCCATCTTAGATGAGCTCAAGCCCAGCGGAGCCGACGGCATTTCTGGGTGTTGTTGATAAACGGTTTTTGCCTTGCATAGGAGAGTTTTAACTTGCACTTACAGATGTAGCGACCAACTGTAGTTACTGACAGTGGGTTTCTGAAGTGTTCCTGAGCCCATGTGGTGATATCCTTTACACACTGATGTCGCTTGTTGATGCAGTACAGCCTGAGGGATCGAAGGTCACTGGCTTAGCTGCTTACGTGCAGTGATTTCTCCAGATTCTCTGAACCCTTTGATGATATTACAGACCGTAGATGGTGAAATCCCTAAATTCCTTGCAATAGCTGGTTGAGAAGGGTTTTTCATAAACTGTTCAACAATTTGCTCACACATTTGTTGACAAAGTGGTGACCCTCGCCCCATCCTTGTTTGTGAATGACTGAGCATTTTATGGAATCTATTTTTATACCCAATCATGGCACCCACCTGTTCCCAATTTGCCTGTTCAGGGGTCTATTTAAACACTGTTTAAATAGACCCCTTTTTAGACCAGTTGATCTGCCATCACTTTTCTGCTCTGCCCCTCTCTCCTGCGTGGAGAGGTTATTAGGTGACCACATCTGTTCAAAGTCGGGACCCGGGGTGGACCACTCATCTGCGCATCAGTTGGGGACGTCTCTGCGCTGCTGACTTGTCTCCACTCAAGATGATCTCCTGCTGGCCCCACTATGGACTGGACTCTCACACTATTAACTAGATCCACTTGATGTCCATTGCACCGGTCGCACAGGGGCGGGGGTCCCTACATCTGCGGCCCTCTCCAAGGTTTCTTATTGTATCTCATTGGGTTGAGTTTTTTCTGAGCCGAGGATGTCGTTGTGGCTTGTGCAGCCCTTTGAGACACTCGTGATTGAGGGCTATATAAATAAACTTTGATTGATTGATTGATTGAACTCAAAATATGGCAGGTTGTGCATGGAAAAACTAGCATACAAAAATCTGTTTGTCCACAAGAACAATGTTTTTCTCTGCTAAGATCAGTTGTCTCCTATGGGAAGGGGATTCATTAGACCTGTTTGTCGCTTGAAACGTGATTTGTGATAGGGGGGTGCCCAACCCACTTTATCCGCCAAATGGCAGTGGAGGGTTGAATAGCTTAAAATGTGTTTTGTGGCAATTCCAAATTTGACCACGTGTCAGATGCTATGTAGAGTGGCGCTTTCCATCATTTTCAGCAGACTGCATTGCAAAATGATCAACCCCCCATTTTCCTCTCACACAATATTCACTCAAGAATAGCACCATATGACTCCTTCCCCTACCTACTCAGTGGCCTAGTGGTTAGAGTGTCCGCCCTGAGATCGGTAGGTCAGAGTTCAAGCCCCGGCCGAGTCATACCAAAGACTATAAAAATGGGACCCATTACCTCCCTGCTTGGCACTCAGCATCAAGGGTTGGAATTGGGGGTTAAATCACCAAAAATGATTCCCGGGCATGGCCACCGCTGCTGCCCACTGCTCACCTCACCTCCCAGGGGGTGATCAAGGGGATGGGTCAAATGCAGAGAATAATTTCGCCACACCTAGTGTGTGTGTGACAATCATTGGTACTTTAACTTTAACTTTAACTTTTTCTAGGGTTGTACGGTATACCGGTATTAGTATAGTACCGCGATACTAATGAATCATATTCGGTACTATACCGCCTCTAAAAAGTACCGGTTCCGTACCCCCCTGGCCTCCCGTCGTCGTCACGTCATGACATTGCTGGTTTACGAGCAGAAGAGCACGTTCGACAGCGCACAATCACGCAGTACTTACAGAAACGGGAGTATGGACATACTGGTGTATATATATATATATATATATATATATATATATAGTATATAAATATATCTATGGATGTATACATATAATAGCCTCATTCAACAATTTGCACTGGCACATTATTTTATCATTATTATTATATTATATTTATAACAGATTGATGGATAACTTGCTCTAAAATTGTAGTTCAAGGTGACCAGCAAATATTTTACTTTTTATTTTTGATCAAAACAAAAAAATACTTTGAACATCTAGTTACAAGATTAGGTAATATTAAAGTGTGAAACATTACAGTACAAAGCATTAGTATGTAAACATTGAAAGAACAAATACATTTAACTAGAAAGTGCTTTATTATTTCCAGCCTTTTACAAGCCACATAAATACTGTGGCGGCCCAAATGAACACCTGTGAAGTATGACATTCTGATAATAAAATTGCATTTGTGCCAAAAATATTGTCTTTTTTAAAGGTCATTATAAATATGCAAACAGGCAGTATACTGTGATTAATCACAATTGATCAAAATTCTAAAGTGTGATTAATCTGACGAAAAAAACAAAAAAATCGTTTGGCTGCACTCGTGCAAGATGATGATGTAACCGATTATAAGAAATTATATGCAATTGGGCTGTATTTGTATTTAACTGCTTTTAAAATTGTCTGTATGCATTTGGTGGTTTAAAAATCTAATATTATGCAGCTACGCACATGGATGTTGCCAAAAAATGACAATAATAAGGGAGTCTAAGCTGCACATTCCAAATGGTGCATGCCCTCTAGGCACATCTGCATCCTTTTTTCAACATGGCCACACTGCAGCCTCGGCCACGCCATTAATTTCACTGAAAGCTTCTCACAATAACCATGAGATACTGGACAGTGGTGTTCAATGTTCCCACCCCCCACCCCACTTCTTATCATAAAGGTCCCACATGTCCTCGCAATAGCCACGAAATAAAATAAGGAAGATAAATGTATCTTAATTACGTCATTCGAACAATGTTGCGTGACAGCCCGAGACATCAAATTAAACACTATTTTGATTCTGCAAGGTCTTATTTTTTACATTGCAGGTACATTGCCTGATAAATATGAGGGGGAGAACTGCAATTACAGTGTGCAAATGACATCAGAAATTAAACAAATTGTGTAGGGCTTTTAAATGGGTTTGAGCCATAAATTAAAACAAGCAGAGACAGGTGTTAGCAAACAGGAGGGCGGGGTTGAGTGTGTGTGTTGAATGCAGGTGTGTGTGTTTATCTATGAACCATCCCAAGTTATTACAAAACACAATTGTGTTTCGTTGATGCTCCTAATTCGTAGTGTATTGTTCCGCATATAGATATAGAAAAACTACTATTATTTAAATGTAAGCTGTCATTCTAATTGAGGCATTGTTGGAGACGCCATATTTCTCGCTTTGTGTGTCATATAGGGCTCAAAACGGTATAACATAGAAAAATCGCAATGCATTGTGGGCTTTGCGGGTATCTGAAGTGTGTTTACGCCGAATGCATGCACGACAGTATTGTAGTGCTTAGTTGTTGCTTTTTAATAAGTTTGAATCAAAGCATAGTTTATAACAGGGGTCCCCAAACTACGGCCCGCGAGTCGGATCTGGCCCGCTGGAAGTCCAAAGATATATTTATATTTTTAAATTATTTAAAAAAAAAAATCTGTCCTTTCTAATCGATTTCCTACCGCTTGTTACTCTCGGTGTCTCCTAGCAAATCATATTGTCTAAAAAGGCCTTTTCCCATCGGTAACGTGACCTTCATCACGCTCTAGTGTATATGTATATATATATATATATATATATATATATATATATATATATATATATATATATATATATATATGTTAGGTCAGGAAAAAACACAGAGGCTATATCATCTATGTATTTTATTATATAAAATCCCCTGACAGGCAGGGAAACCTGGGAAACAGGCTTGTAGGGATGATATAGCCTCTGTGTTTTTTCCTGACCTAATGAATATTCCGCTCTACCCCGGTATTGCGCACTGTATATATATATATATATATATATATATATATATATATATATATATATATATATATATATATATATATATATATATGTATATGTATATATATATATATTTATATATATGTGTATATTTATATATATGTATATATATATATATTTATATATATGTGTATATTTATATATATATATATATATATATTTATATATATGTGTATATATGTATATATGTATATATATTTATATATATGTGTATATATGTATATATATATATACATTTATATATATGTGTATATATGTATATATGTATATATGTGTATATATATATACACTAGAGAAGCGCGGATAGGCAATTATTTCATCCGCAACCGCATCAGAAAGTCGTCAACCATCCGCAATCCACCCGATCTAACATTTGATCAGAACCGCATCCGCCCGCACCCGCCCGTTGTTATATATCTAATATAGACGATGCAAGGCATTAGTGAGGTTATAAAGCTTGTGCCTGTTAAAGAAAGGAGACTGATCCAATGCAGCACAGACATTCGCGTGCCACGCTGTCACGACCCAGACGCACACCAGTGCGCAATCATATGGGAGCCGCGCTGAGCGCACCTCCAAGCGCGTCTCGCTGCCGGCGACGGCCGGGTATATGGGCCCGACGCTCCAGCGCCATCCATTTTCAGGGCTAGTTGATTCGGCAGGTGGGTTGTTACACACTCCTTACCGGGTTCCAACTTCCATGGCTACCGTCCTAGCTGCTGTCTATATCAACCAGGGTGAGCCCCACCCCTTTCGTGAGTGCACTGCGCGCGGAGTGACCCCTGTTACGCGCCCCCGGCAACAGGGGTGGCGGGCAGGTAAGCTGCGCGGGCGGAGCGCGCGGAGTGACCCCTGTTACGAGCCCCCGGCCACGGGGGTGGCGGGCAGGTAAGCTGCTTACCTGCTGCGCGTGACGCCGGCCGCGGCGAAGGCGGACGAAACGGGGTGTCGGTGCGGTGGGCGCGGTGGTGACCCTGGACGTGCTCGGGCCCTTCTCGCGGATCGCCTCAGCTACGGTTCCCAGTGGGGCCCTCTCGGGGGAAGGGGCCTCGGTCCCGGACCCCGGCGAGGCATCGGGGGCCTTCTCCGCTCCGTAAAAGTGTCCATCTCTTTTTTTTTTTTCTTCTGTTGTGGCATATGCAGCAGGTGCCTGCTCGTTTTTCGTATGTGGGTAACAACATTTAACTATGTATATATATTTCCGAATTGGTTTAACTGCCACCCGCCTGAATCTATTTAAAATCTAATTTTTTTTTATTTCAATCGCCCGACCCGACCCGACCCGACCCGCTGATAAAATCTAATTTTTTTAAATTTCATCCGCCCGATCCGCGGATAATCCGCGGACTCCGCGGTTGTGCCCGCAAACCGCGGATCTCTAATATATATATATATATATATATATATATGTATATACATATATATATATATATATATACCTTATACACACACCATAATAATATTCTTATGTTGAAGCACAGTACAATCCATCAAGCGGTGCGGCATCATAGCTTACCAAAGTCGTACTAAAACATTTTGATAGATTTTTGAGAACCTTGTGTAATGTTCTATATTTTCAATGGAACATATAAAATGTTGGTGTTGTTTACTTGAGACATATTGCCATCATAGTGCAGCTTCCACTTATCTCTTATGTTTGAGTGCCATCTACTGGTCACACTTATCATTACACCATGTACCAAATAAAATAGCTTTGAGGAGGGTAAGCTCAACCAAATGTATTCCCTACATTAGGAGCACCGGGTTATAAGGCGCACAATTGAGTTTTGAGGGAGAAAAAAAGATTTTAAGTGCGCCTTATAGTCCGAAAAATACGGTATACAAAATACATTGCAAGTTCACGTGTCCTTTCGAGTCCTGTGGGAGGAATGTTCCCAAAATGTAATTTACCATCAATTTTCAGTAAATTATTTAACTTCCATATTCTCTTTTCCGTATGCCAGAATTGATGTTAATACAAACGACCAAAAAATGTGCTCCGGGTAAGTTGTTGCTCCGGCATCCCACCAGATATCAAACGACCGAGGATCAGAGGCTCAGTCCACCTCATTTTAGTGTTGGCACCATTTTTTCTCTCTTTCATTTTTATCAAACCTGTGTCTGGTCTTTTTCATAAGCCCAGAGAAATGTAAAGGTGACGAGAGGTCCTGTGTCTGATAGGACACAGGACCGGCGTGGGGATCAGACAAAATTACACCAAGTTTTTCGCTATTTTTCTTTCTATTTAATCAGAGTTCTTGGAGCCAGACGCGGCTCCCTCCCTGGGCCAGGTGTCAAACAGTTTCCATTGATGCCAACGCGGTGGTAATCACAAAGTCTATCCACAGATGCCTGCTTATGTGGAGGTTGCACTGGGACATTGCATTTGCCGCTCGGCACCTTTTGAGGTGTGTGAGATGATATCTGCAATCTGAAAGGGAATGAAAAAAGGAGAATAACCACTTGGAAAAAACAAAATCACAATATAAAGTAATTAAGCACATTATCAGTGCGGGGGTTAATTAGAGAGACCCTATAAGCGCACGCTGCACTGGTACCATTGCAAATAGACAAATGTGATTTTCCTCTCTTTTTCTTGCACACACCCTGACCACAGGCGGTTGATTGTCACTGTTTGGCGCTCTGAAATTGATTAAACAACTCAGAATCCAGTTTAATTAATGGAAACTATCTGTAGTTCAAAGCTATTTAGCTGAATGCTGCCCTCCTGTCCCATTTCCATACACAATCACAGAATTTAATTGAATTCCAGCATTACCGCGCAGACTAACCTTAAAACAATCTTTGATGTCATAGCTCTTATTAAAGGCAGTTTTTATGTATAAACACACACACAACCTGAGAGTTGATATAGTGTTAGCCAGTGTTTATCCATTAACATGAAAGAACAGCGGCAGAGCTGCAATATCACAATGCAGCGAAGGCAACACGGGCCACTCTCTGTATCTCGCCAATGCAGCTGAGCCCGAAATGGCACGTTGACAACAACATACATAGCCGCTGCGTGGAAACAAAAGGCAAAGCATTCATAATTATTGACAAGCAACATATATTTACTTTCCCTCATTTCAAAATGATAAGTCCTTCAAGCCCCACTCAATGTCTGCAGTGGAAAGATGCCATTATCAAAAAGTACAGACATACCTATTCGTTCACAAAGACTTTCCAACAAAATGCCCTCCCTCCCGTTCTCCAGCACAGTAAAGCTATTAAAGGCCTACTGAAATGCGATTTTCTTATTTAAACGGGGATAGCAGGTCCATTCTATGTGTCATACTTGATCATTTTGCGGTATTGCCATATTTTTGCTGAAAGGATTTAGTAGAGAACATCGACGATAAAGTTCGCAACTTTTGGTCGCTGATAAAAAAGCCTTGCCTGTACCGGAAGTAGCAGACGAGTAGCGTGACGTCACAGGTTGTGGAGCTCCTCACATCTGCACATTGTTTACAATCATGGCCACCAGCAGCAGCGAGAGCGATTCGGACCGAGAAAGCGACGATTTCCCCATTAATTTGAGCGAGCATGACAGATTTGTGGATGAGGAAAGTGAGAGTGAAGGACTAGAGGGCAGTGGGAGCGATTCAGATAGGGAAGATGCTGTGAGAGGCGGGTGGGACCTGATATTCAGCTGGGAATGACTACAACAATAAATAAACACAAGACATATATATACTCTATTAGCCACAACACAACCAGGCTTATATTTAATATGCCACAAATGAATCCCGCATAACAAACACCTCCCTCCTCTCGTACATATAACCCGCCAATACAACTCAAACACCTGCACAACACACTCAATCCCACAGCCCAAAGTACCGTTCACCTCCCCAAAGTTCATACAGCACATATATTTCCTCAAAGTCCCCAAAGTTACGTACGTGACATGCACATAGCGGCACGCACGTACGGGCAAGCGATCAAATGTTTGGAAGCCGCAGCTGCATGCGTACTCACGGTACCGCGTCTGCGCATCCAACTCAAAGTCCTCCTGGTAAGAGTCTCTGTTGTCGCAGTTCTCCACAGGCCAATGGTAAAGCCTGACTGTCATCTTTCGGGAATGTAAACAATGAAACACCGGCTGTGTTTGTGTTGCTGCAGCCGCCCTCAATACACCGCTTCCCACCTACAGCTTTCTTCTTTGCTGTCTCCATTGTTCATTGAACAAATTGCAAAAGATTCACCAACACAGATGTCCAGAATACTGTGGAATTGTTCGATGAAAACAGACGACTTAATAGCTAGCCACCATGCTGTCCCAAAATGTCCTCTACAATCCTTGACGTCACGTGCTGACGTCATCATACCGAGACGTTTTCAGCAGGATATTTTGCGCAAAATTTAAAATTGCACTTTAGTAAGCTAACCGTATTGGCATGTGTTGCAATGTTAAGATTTCATCATTGATATATAAACTATCAGACTGCGTGGTCGATAGTAGTGGGTTTCAGTAGGCCTTTAATATTAACTAGATCAGGCAATTCCTGAAGGAATTGCGTGTGAATGCTTCAATGCTGAAGTTGAACTGAAATCCTGGATTCTTTTTTATTTGTAGAATTGTTGAAGTAGAGCACAAAATTCCCAAACAGGCTGAATATTTTGAAGTTGGAACAGTTTGAAACAGATGAAAAATGTAGGAGTTGTGGAACTTAGAAAAATGTCCCGTTCATTTAATTGGGAAGTAACAAAACATTAGGGAAGTTCGGGAAAAGCGGGGACTTTTTAGGAAATGGTAAAAAAAAACTTGAATAGTCTGAATGAGTTGAAATGGTTGGTGTTGACATTTTTCAAATCGGTCGAGAAATGTTGAAGTAGTAACATGATGAATTGAGAAATGGTATTACGGAATTCCTGGAATTTCGGGAAAACCGGGAATTTTTCCAGTTCAAAAAAACAACTTCGTTTTTTTGTCCTAATTAAGAAGAATGTTTGGACGTTGGAACGGTTGAAATGCGTTGAGAAATGTGGAAGGAGTAGTCGCCAGAAAAAAGGGTGGAGATAGGGCTTTGGAAAACCAAGAATTCTGGAAAATCCTGGAATTTTTTTGAACTTGGAAAAAGGGAAGTTCGAATTTCCAGAATGGTGGAATGGTTTGAATCGGTTGAAAAATGTGGAATTGGTGTAAGTTTGAAAAATGGCCAATTCATTTTGAATGGGAAAAATGTCCTGGAATTTTTGGAATTTGTCAAGGGAAAGCCCGCGATTCCCGAATAGGCTGAACAGTTTCAAGTTGAAACGGTTTGAATCGGGTGAAAAATGTGGAAGGTAGAACTCGCCAAAATCTGGAGAAGAAGAAGAAGAAGTTTAAAAATATTAATTTTGGTGTAGAAAACCATATGTGTGAATGCTCCAAAGCATAATAATACCATTACCATTAACTTAACTCTTTTTTGTCTGTTTTTGATTCTTTTGAGACTTCTGCTAGTTATAGCACATAATCAAGACCACTCAATACTTTATTAACCGTGTTGGGAGAATTACTTTCAAAAAGCCATTCAATTACCAACAGAATTACTCCTCGATGGATTGAATTTGTAAAAAGGTAATTGCAGTGGTACCTCAAATTACGAGCTCAATTCGGCTCAAAACACTATCTTAGGTCAGCAGCGCCCATTGAAGTGAATTAAATTCACTGCTTGGCCTCCCTAAAAAATCACATGTAACATGTCTTTTCAAAAGAAAATCCCACTTTTATATACTCAACCCAAAACCAGTGAAGTAGGCACGGTGTGTAAATCGTAAATAAAAAGAGAATACAATGAATTGCAAATCCTTTTCAACTTACATTCAATTGAATAGACTGCAAAGACAAGATACTTAAAGTTCCAACTGGTAAACTTTGTTATTTTTTGCAAATATTAGCTCATTTGGAATATGATGCCTGCAACATGTTTCAACATGGCACATGTGGCAAAAAAGACTGAGAAAGTTGAGGAATGCTCATCAAAACACTTATTTGGAACATCCCACGGGTGAACAGGCTAATTGGGAACAGGTGGGTGCCATGATTGGGTATAAAAGCAGCTTCCATGAAATGCTCAGTCATTCACAAACAAGGATGTGGTGAGGGTCACCACTTTGTGAACAAATGCGTGAGCAAATTGTCGAACAGTTTAAGAACAACATTTCTCAATTCAAGGAATTTAGGGATTTCACCATCTACGGTCCGTAATATCATCAAAAGGTTCAGAGAATCTGGAGAAATCACTGCACGTAAGCGATGATAATACGGACCTTCGATTCCTCAGGCGGTACTGCATAAAAAAGCGACATCAGTGTGTAAAGGATATCACCACATGGGCTCAGGAACACTTCATAAAACCACTGTCAGTAACTACAGTTGGTTGCTACATCTGTAAGTGCAAGTTAAAACTGTACTATGCAAAGCGAAAGCCATTTATCAACAACACCCAGAAACGGCGCCGGCTTCGCTGGGCCCGTACTCATCTAACATGGACTGATGCAAAATGGGAAAGTGTTCTGTGGTCTGACGAGTCCACATTTCAACTTGTTTTTGGAAACTGTGGACGTCGTGTCCTCCGGACCAAAGAGGAAAAGAACCATCCGGACTGTTATCGGCGCAAAGTTAAAAAAACAGCATCTGTGATGGTATGGGGTTGTATTAGTGCCCAAGGCATGGGTAACTGTGAAGGCACCATTAATGCTGAAAGGTACATACAGGTTTTGGAGCAACATATGTTGCCATCCAAGCAACGTTATTATGGACGCCCCTGCTTATTTCAGCAAGACAATGCCAAGTCACGTGTTACAACAGCGTGGCTTCATAGTAAAAGAGTGCGGGTACTAGACGGGCCTGCCTGTCGTCCAGACCTGTCTCCAATTGAAAATGCGTGGTGCAATATGAAGCCTAAAATATCACAACGGGGACCCCGGACTCTTGAACAACTTAAGCTGTACATCAAGCAAGAATGGGAAAGAATTCCACCTGAAAAGCTTCAAACATTGGTCTCTTCAGTTCCCAAACGTTTACTGAGTGTTGTAAAAGGAAAGGCCATGTAACACAGTGGTAAAAATGCCCCTGTGCCAATTTTTTTTTGCACTGTGTTGCTGCCATTAAATTCTAAGTTAATGATTATTTGCAAAAAAAATAAAAAATGTTCTCAGTTCAAACATTAAATATCTTGTCTTTGCAGTCTATTCAATTGAATATAAGTTGAAAAGGATTTGCAAATCATTGTATTCTGTTTTTATTTACGACAACATGCCAACTTCACTGGTTTTGGGTTTTGTACAAAATATTGTTTCAAACACATTACAATAGCATGTATATGGAGGTTAACTTGTCTTTATTACGAACGCTTTTTTGGACACTGAATTTGTTCGTATGGATTTTTTTTTTCACACATCAATTTTCAAAATTCATGACAATTTCATTGAATGAAATCAGTGTATAAAAATTCACTGTAAAAAAAAAAAATCAGTGCATAAAATTTTCGCGTAAACAGTTCTTCAAAACTTTTGCTTTCAAAAATCAAGACCCACTTCCGGTAATTTAAGACTAAAGCACCTCATTGGCTGGTTCTGTGATGGGATCGATTGCTTTTGTCTTAATTTACTGGAAGTGAGTCTTGAATTTTGAAGCAACAAATATTTCTGCCCTGAATTTGAAATATTTTTACACTGAATTTTTATACAGTGATTTTTTTTTTTACAATATTTTTTAAAACACTGTATTTTACAAACTGAATTTTAAACATACATTTTGCTCACAATTTTTGTCAAAAAATCCAGTTCACAAAATTCGGATGCAAAAAATTCAGTGACTTAACTTCAGTGTCAAAAATAGGCTTTTGTGTTAATGACACATATTGACCTCCATACATGTACTACAAACAACTACAAGGGGCATTGATGCCTTTAGAGGTTTTTTTTTTAAAGTTAAATTCATATCCTCTAATCCAGCGGTCACCAGCCTATTCAAGCCCAACATCCCTGGTCTCAGCCAAAAACTAAAGCAATATGTTTTATATGTGTGTGTGTGTGTTTGTGTGTATAATATATATATATGAACATTTTTTATATTTTTATATTTTTTATTACAGAGAAAGCTTTGGCTGATTTCAAATTTTTCTTATTGTGTTTCTTGCTGTTTTTTCAATTTTTGCATGTGTTTTTTTTTGTTTTAGTTTTTTGTAATCTGCCAAGGGCCAATGAAGTCGCGAGCCACATGGCGCCTGTGCCGCACTTTGGTCACCCCTAGTGTAGAAGCTAACAGTTCATGGCTACTATATTCTTAGTACTATAATATATTTGTTCATCTTGTGGTCACATATGGAACGCCAGTCACATTGTTGTCTTACGTCAGCGTCGGATGTATTAAAATCAGCTGTTCACCTGGCGGGTTTTTCACGTGTGATCAAAAGGGGATAAACAGGGAAGTCCTTTAGCTGCCACCTTGTTATATCATTTATTACTGCCTTTGCATAAGTCAATGTTTGGTTTTGTACGCACAATAAATCAACACAAAATCCGTACTTTGGATCAATGTTCACAGACTATCATTTGGCTTGTTAGTTCCTGTCGCAGGCAATTGATGATGGTCATGGTTGAGGGAAGAGTTGTTAGATTTTTTGTGCTAGAGAATGTCGGATGCATTGCAACAATCAACCTTAATGCATTGTTGCAGCTTGATGATTTTTGAGCATGTCATGAAATGCGCGTTTGCGAAACGAGCGGGTGTATTGGGCGGCCAATTCATTTTGAATGGGAAAAATGTCCTGGAATTTTTGGAATTTGTCAAGGGAAAGCCCGCGATTCCCGAATAGGCTGAACAGTTTGAAGTTGGAACGGTATGAATCGGGTGAAAAATGTGGAAGGTAGAACTCGCCAAAATCTGGAGAAGAAGAAGAAGAAGTTTAAAAATATTAATTTTGGTGTAGAAAACCATATGTGTGAATGCTCCAAAGCATAATAATACCATTACCATTAACATAACTCTTTTTTGTCTGTTTTTGATTCTTTTGAGACTTCTGCTAGTTATAGCACATAATCAAGACCACTCAATACTTTATTAACATCAATAACATATACGGCTTTTCGAGAGTGCAGTGCACAACTGCGCACACAACAAGGAGACGAAGCAGAAGAACGAGGAAGATACAGCCGTGGCGACGCCGACGCCGAGTAAGATGAAGAAATACGCTTTGTTGCACCTTTCCTGCCTGAGTCCGGCGATTACTTGCAAATCTTGCTTTATTGATTGCTTGCACACAGCCAATCCAACACAAAACAAACTAGTCCCCGCCCGCACTCACGCTACCACTCCCTCTCTTCTCTCGCCCACACACTCACTGCCGTCATTCACCTCACATGCTCACTTATTAAAGGGCCACACACACACATACGCTACTCTCATAACAGCTTGTAAGTTCCAACCCGCAGCTGCGATTGGACCTGGATAGCCTCTGGGAAGAAGTAGTGGACTACCAAGTGCTTGGCACTGAAGATCTTCCTAAGGAAGCAAAGATTGACCGGTTTTGGGCCATGCTTGGGAAAGATGGAAGATTCCAGACTCTAATGCATTTGATGAAAGCCCTTTTGTGCGCGCCACACAGCAATGCATCATCAGAGAGGGTGTTCAGCATGGTTAGAAAAATAGTGACAGAGAATAGAACAAGGATGGACAATTCAACCCTTAACTCAACAATGAGTAGATGAGTGTTATGTGTGTGTATATGTGTAAATAAATGAACACTGATATTCAAGTATTTATTTTATTAATATATACATACAAAAAAAAAAAAATAAATACATATATATATATATATAGCTAGAATTCATTGAAAGTCAAGTATTTCTTAGAGATATATATATATATATATATATATATATATATAATATATATTTATGAAATACTTGATTTGGTGAATTCTAGCTGTAAATATACTCCTCCCCTCTTAACCACGCCCCTAACCACGCCCCCCCCCCCGAAATCGGAGGTCTCAAGGTTGGCAAGTATGCTGCGTACACTCTGGACAGGTTGCCAGTCAATCACAGGACACATTGGAACAACACAAGTTCATCCTACCAATGTGATGTTTTTGTTGTTGCCTTTATTTGTTTCAAATATGTTTTTCACTATTTGACTTGAACCTGAATTCAATTAGATGCATGTTGGATCTACATCATCAATGTTGATGATGAAATCCCTAAATTCCTTGCAATAGCTGGTTGAGAAATGTTGTTCTTAAACTGTTGGACAATGGGCTCACGCGTTTGTTCACAAAGTGGTGACCATCGCCACATCCTTGTTTGTGAATGACTGAGCATTTCATGGAAGCTGCTTTTATACCCAATCTTGGCACCCACCTGTTCCCAATTAGCTTTTTCTCCTGTGGGATGTTCCCAATAAGTGTTTGATGAGCATTCCTCAACTTTCTCATTCTTTTTTGCCACTTGTGCCAGCTTTTTGGAAATATGTTGCAGTCATCAGAATCAGAATCAGAATCAGCTTTATTGTCATTACGCAAGGTAGCGAGATTGAGGCCATTCCATACAGTGCGATGTGTGCATGCAAGAAAACAATGTGTAAATATATAAAAATATATTAGTATAGTGCAAAGAAAGGTGTGGAAGAGAACAGTGTACAGTCTATACTCTCTGTACAAATGTATACTATACACTCTGTACAAATGTACACTCTATACAGTGGGTGAAATGAATATATACATGAATATCTACATGAAAAAAACAGGGTGGTTGGTGGAATGGGTTATTGCACCGGAAAGAAGGCAGTTATGAGGGACAATGGGGCAGTCCGTTCAGGGTGGTTATGGCCCTGGGGAAGAAACTGTTCTTTAGCCTGTTTGTCAAATTCCAACTGAGCAATTATTTGCAAAAAATAACAAAAGTTTTCCAGTTCAAACGTTTAGTATCTTGTCTTTGCAGTCCATTCAATTGAATATAGGTAGAAACAGATTTGCAAATCATTGTATTCTGTTTGGGCAGCACGGTGGAAGAGGGGTTAGTGCGTCTGCCTCACAATACGAAGGTCCTGAGTAGTCTTGGGTTCTATCCCAGGCTCGGGATCTTTCTGTGTGGAGTTTGCATGTCCTCCCCATGACTGTGTGGGTTCCCTCCGGGTACTCCGGCTTCCTCCCACCTCCAAAGACATGCACCTGGGGATAGGTTGATTGGCAACACTAAATTGGCCCGAGTGTGTGAATGTGAGTGTAAATGTTGTCTGTCTATCTGTGTTGGCCCTGTGATGAGGTGGTGACTTGTCCAGGGTGTACCCCGCCTTCCGCCCGATTGTAGCTGAGATAGGCTCCCGCGACCCCAAAGGGAATAAGCGGTAGAAAATGGATGGATGTATTCTGTTTTTATTTATGTTTTACGCAACCTGCCAACTCCACTGGTTTTGGGTTTTGTATATTTAAAAAAAATTAAAATTTGCAGATTTTTCTGCCAATGTTTGTCTTTATTTACATGTGTTCTCCGTGATGATTGGCTGGTAGCCTGGGTAAGGGCGGACGTATGCGTAGAATGTGAGGAACATTTGGTTCGAAATGACAGAGTTGGACTAAACTGTTGGTGTCTTGTTTGATTTGGTGTTGCCTACAGTTGTTGTATTGTAACAACTTCCATTCAAGGCTGACACACCTTTGATACCGGCTGGAGTCCTACCATTTTAATATTCAAATAAGTGATTATATGGCGTAGCACTACATGGACCCCGCGTACCATACCACAGTTTGAGAATCATTGGCTTAGTGTCTATGCCAGATGCCCTTCATATTATAACCACATCCTTGAAATGGTACACTTTGCAATTTTAGTCTTTTATTGGTGTCCCAGCAAGACAGGGCTGGGAGTAGGTTTGCTGTAAAACTCAGATCACTGTGTTCATTGTGAGGAGGGATAACAGTATTCCACCAGTCGCTCAGAGAGCTTCCATTTTCCACACAAGTGGGGGACAGGGGGGGGGTCGTAGGGGCGGAGGTGGATGGCAAGAGGCACCTGCGGCTGTGACATCACCGCCTTATCACACATCATGTATCACCTGCAGCTCCACATCAAGCCTTACCAGACAGATTCCATCTGTCATCTCTGAGAGAATCTCACTATAATTTACTCCAGACCCAATCTTACAACACACTCTGCTTTTTCTGCCAAGTCATGTCCTTGTGAACCGCTGCAAAGAGGGAGAGGGGCTTCGACAGTGTATCAGATGTAGTCGTTATTTGGAAGTTAGCTGCCTTTTGTAAACTTGTCCAGGTTGACCAATTTTTTTTAGCTGGGGCAGGGGTCGGCAACCCAAAAAACGTTGAAAGAGCCATATTGGACCAAAAATACAAAAAACAAATCTGTTTAGAGCCGCAAAAAATGAAAACACAAAAATGCAGCCAATATTACATACAGATAATGTGTCATGAGACATGCAAAACAAAATTACATACAAAGAGGATAAAAGTAAAGGAAATTAAATGAGCTCAAATATACCTACAAATGGGGCAATATGTCATACTTGCCAACCTTGAGACCTCCGATTTCGGGAGGGGCGTGGTCGGGGGCGTGGTTAAGAGGGGAGGAGTATATTTACAGCTAGAATTCACCAAGTCAAGTATTTCTTATATATATATATATATATATATATATATATATATATATATAAAGAAATACTTGACTTTCAGTGAATTCTAGCTATATATATATATATATTTATTTTATTATATATATATATATGTGTATATATAAATAAAATAAATACTTGAATTTCAGTGTTCATTTATTTACACATATAAACACACATAACACTCATCTACTCATTGTTGAGTTAAGGGTTGAATTGTCCATCCTTGTTCTATTCTCTGTCACTATTTTTCTAACCATGCTGAACACCCTCTCTGATGATGCATTGATGTGTGGCACGTACAAAAGTGCTTTCATCAAATGCATTAGAGTCTGGAATCTTCCATCTCTCCCTAGCATGGCCCAAAAGCGGTCAATCTTTGCTTCCTGAGGAAGATCTTCAGTGCCAAGCACTTGGTAGTCCACTACTTCTTCCCGGAGGCTATCCAGGTCCAATCGCAGCTGCGGCTTGGAACTTACAAGCTGTTATGAGAGTAGCGTATGTGTGTGTGTGGCCCTTTAATAGGTGAGCATGTGAGGTGAGTGACGTCAGTGAGTGTGTGGGCGAGAGAAGAGAGGGAGCGGTAGCGTGAGTGCGGGCGGGACTAGTTTGTTTTGTGTTGGATTGGCTGAGTGCAAGCAATCAATAAAGCAAGATTTGCAACTAATCGCCGGACTCAGGCAGGAAAGGTGCAACAAAGCGTATTTCTTCATCTTACTCGTCGTCGGCGTCGCCATGGCTGTATCTTCCTCGTTCTTCTGCTTCGTCTCCTTGTTGTGTGCGCAGTTGTGCACTGCACTCTCTAAAAGCCGTATATGTTATTGATGTTATAGATGGCAGTATTGTCCTGTTTAAGAGTATCACAACATTGCTGTTTATGGCAGACAAACTGCTTTACGGTTTGTGTGTTGTTACCGCGCTGGGAGGACGTTAATGAAACTGCCTAACAATAAACCCACACAAGAAACCAAGAACTCGCCCTCGATCATTCTACAGTTATAATGTGATTGGGCAGGCACGCTGTTTATATCGTGGGAAAGCGGACTCAGGTCCGCATGGAGCTGGAGGGGGCGTGGCCTCCAGCTCCGCCTGAATTTCGGGAGATTTTCGGGAGAAAATTTGTCCCGGTAGGTTTTCGGGAGAGGCGCTGAATTTCGGGAGTCTCCCGGAAAATCCGGGAGGGTTGGCAAGTATGCAATGTGTACATGCAGCTAGCCTAAATAGCCTGTTAGCATTGATTAGCTTGCAGTCATACACTGACCAAATATAATAATAATAATAATAATGGATTAGATTTTATATCGTGCTTTTCTATTGTTAGGTACTCAAAGCGCTCACAGAGAAGTGGGAACCCATCATTCATTCACACCTGGTGGTGGTAAGCTACATTTGTAGCCACAGCTGCCCTGGAGTAGACTGACGGAGGCGAGGCTGCCAGTTTGCGCCTACTGCTCCTCCGACCACCACCTATCATTCATTCATCATTCATTCACCAGTGGTGAGCGGCACCGGGGGCAAGGATGAAGTGTCCTGCCCAAGGACACAACGGCAGCGATTTGGATGTCAAGAGGCGGGGAGTGAACCTGCAACCCTCAGGTTTCTGGCACGGCCGCTCTACCCACTACGCCATGCCGCCCCATCTAAATATGCCTGATTAGCACTCCAACAAGTCAATAACAGCAACAAAGTGCACCTTTGTGCA
Source organism: Nerophis lumbriciformis (assembly GCF_033978685.3). Classification (NCBI taxonomy): domain Eukaryota; kingdom Metazoa; phylum Chordata; class Actinopteri; order Syngnathiformes; family Syngnathidae; genus Nerophis; species Nerophis lumbriciformis. The sequence goes on along the minus strand of NC_084551.2, from coordinate 12,971,202 downwards.
TTCACGCACAGTATAAAACGTTTGGTGGACAAAATGAGACAAAGAAGGGGTGGAAGATTTTACATGTAAACAAACTGTTGCGTCACAGTCCACACCACGGTGAGTTCAAGAACCGCCAAAATTAGTGGGACAAAACGATGTTCACCAAATACTCTCATCAGTGAAGCATACACACAAACATATTAAACAGTGGGCTTTCTAACAATTGGGAAGGTTTGTGTCAAGTTTGTCCTCAAACCAAAAACATACTAAAACAAAAACATATATTTTTCCCCCATCTTCTTCCATTTTTTTATTTATTTCTTTTTTCTTTTTTACGGAGCCCCTAAAGGGACCTGGGGACAACATTTTTTAGATATGTATCTCGTGCGCACGAGAAAACATTGGATACGTGCGCGTGGTTTGAGGTCTGTGTGAAAATGCCTGTTCAGGAGTTAATTCGGCTCTATTTCCAACTAGGACTTTCCCCCATGTCCCTTTAGAGGTGTTGTGGCAAAATTTGAATGCCTGCCAAAAATGTATGCGCACAAATCCAATTATTTCTTGTGCACCAAACACTATCACGTGCGCACGAGATACATATCTGGAAAAAAAGAAATTCCCCATGTGCCTTTAGGGTCTCCGTACTTTCTCCTTTTCTTTTTCTTTTTCTTTTTTTTATATCTTTTTATTAATCAACACAACAAAATAAAACACAATAATACCATAATAATACAATTCCAATTCCGAAACAAAACCCGGCCCAGCAACATTCAGAATAGCAATCAACATAGTAATTGAGAGGACACACAAACATGACACAAAACAATCCAAAAGTAGTCAAACCAAAATGAATAATATCAACAACAGCATCAATATTATTATGAATTCCAACCTAGCAGTGATTAGAAATTCCTCATTTACATTATCATCGCAGCCATTTATAAGAAATAAAATAAAAACATGTTAAATCCTTTTTAAAAATGTTACCGTGAGCCACTAGGCGGCACTAAAGAGCTGCATGCGGCTCGAGAGCCGTGGGTTGCTGACCCCCGAGCTCGATGCATAGAAATTTGAGAGGACCGACAGCGCCCAGATGCCCAACATTTCACTAAAAAGTTCTAATAATGTTTTTTTTTTTTTTTTGTCATTTCCCATAATATCAGTGTTTTCGGTATCCATCCATCCATTTTCTACCGCTTGTCCCTTTCGGGGTCGCGGGGGGTGTTGGAGCCTATCTCAGCTGCATGTGGGCAGCAGGTATGAAAACTTCAATCTTGAGCACTTCATTGCGTGTTTTTTTTCTTCTCTTTTCTACTGAAAACGTCAGTAGAAGAGGACTCAAAATAGAATTTTAGCGGCTCACCTTCTTTTCCCTCTGCTTTCTCGAGTTCTGCAGCAGAGCTTGTGTCCCGTACTGCGTAAACTTACACTCCCGTGTTAACGATATCAATACTATTAAGCTCCATAATTAGAGATGTCGGATATTATCGGCCGATAAATGCTTTAAAATGTAATATTGGAAATGATCGGTATCGGTTTTTAAAAAAAAAATAAAAAATTTTATTTTTATTAAATCAACATAAAAAACACAAGATACACTTACAATTAGTGCACCAAACCAAAAAACTTTCCTCCCCCATTTACACTCATTCACGCTCATTCACACAAAAGGGTTGTTTCTTTCTGTTATTAATATTCTGGTTCCTACATTATATATCAATATATATCAATACAGTCTGCAAGGGATACAGTCTGTAAGCACACATGATTGTGCGTGCTGCTGGTCCACTAATAGTACTAACCTTTAACAGTTAATTTTACTCATTTTCATTAATTACTAGTTTCTATGTAACTGTTTTTATATTGTTTTACATTCTTTTTTATTCAAGAAAATGTTTTTAATTTATTTATCTTATTTTATTGTATTATTATTTTTAAAAAGGACCTTATCTTCACCATACCTGGTTGTCCAAATTAGGCACACTAATGTGTTGATTCCACGACTGTATATATCGGTTGATATCGGTATCGGTAATTAAAGAGTTGGACAATATCGGAATATCGGATATCGGCAAAAAGTCATTATCGGACATCCGTATCCATAATGTACTGGTGGGTCTGCTCCTGCAAGGAACCGCAAAGTCCTGCTGACACCATCGCGGCAGGAAGTGGCGAATATAATGATAATAATAAAGTGCAGAATATTTTTCTGCGGGGTCTGACTCGGCCTTTCTCTTCTCGAGAGTATTTGACTAATGTCTTCAAATTCTGTGTGAAAAAACCATGATTCGGTATGAAGATGCTACCTAAACACAAACGACACACCATGAAACTGCCACAGTCTTCGTTTCAATTTTATCTGTAGACATCATGTTTAGCTGTAGAACAAGGGGGCTGCGACAAGAGACATTTTGACGCCTCCTCCACTAGAGAAAAATAGTATAGACAAAACGTAACACAGCTTACAAACTTTTAAAAGTTTTATTTTTTATTGTATAGGAAAATCAACCTGTCCATGTGAATTAATCTTTTTTCTTCCTTTCCTCTTTTGGCAAGTATTCATGGTTGGCTTACCCAAAGGGTTGCACACTCGAGAAGCTAAACTGAACACACACGCTTCCGGTCTCTTTTACTTGCCTGCCTTCAATCAATCAATCAATCAAACTTTATTTATAAAGCCCTTTCATACATAAAAGAAATGCAACGCAAAGTGCTTTATAAAGTTAAAAACAATACCTCCGGTGGCCCATATCCCCCATAGGGTTCAATATGACGTTGGTCCACCTTTTGCAGCTATTACAGCTTCAACTCTTATGGGAAGGCTGTCCACAAGGTGGCGCAGTATGTCTATAGGATTTTTCCACCATTCTTCCAAAAGCGCATTGGTCAAGAAGGCCTGGCTCTCAGTCTCCGTTCTAATTCATCCCAAAGGTGTTCTATCGGGTTCAGGTCAGGACTCTGTGCAGGCCAGTCAAGTTCATCCACACCAGACTCTGTCACCCATGTCTTTATGGACCTTGCTTTGTGCACTGATGCACAGTCATGTTGGAAGAGGAAGGGGCCCGCTCCAAACTGTTCCCACATGGGAGCATGGAATTGTCCAAAATGTTTTGGTATCCTGGAGCATTCAAAGTTCCTTTCATTGGAACTAAGGGGCCAAGCCCAACTCCTGAAAGACAACCCCACACCATAATTCCTCCTCCACCAAATTTCACACTAGGCACAATGCAGTCCAAAATGTACCGTTCTCCTGCCGACCTCCAAACCCAGACTGGTCCATCAGATTGCCAGATGGAAAAGTGTGATTCATCACTCCAGAGAAGACGTCTCCACTGCTCTAGAGTCCAGTGGCGACGTGCTTTACACCACTGCATTCCACGCTTTGCATTGGACTTGGTGATGTAAGGCTTAGATGCAGCTGCTCGGCCATGGAAACCCATTCCATGAAGCTCTCTGCGTACTGTACGTGGGCTAATTGGAAGGTCACATGAAGTTTGGAGCTCTGTAGCAACTGACTGTGCAGAAAGTCGGCGACCTCTTTACACTATGCGCTTTAGCATCCACTGACCCCTCTCTATCAGTTTACGTGGCCTACCGCTTGGTGGCTGAGTTGCTGTTGTTCCCAAACTCTTCCATTTTCTTTGAAATAAAGCCAACAGTTGACTTTGGAATATTTAGGAGCGAGGAAATTTCACAACTGGATTTGTTGCACAGGTGGCATCTTATGACAGTTCCACGCTGGAAATCACTGAGAGCGGCCCATTTTTTCACAAATGTTTGTAGAAACAGTCTCCATGCCTAAGTGCTTGATTTTATACACCGGGTCAAGTGATTAGGACACCTGAGTCTCATCATTTGGATGGGTGGCCAAATACTTTTGGCTATATAGTGTAAGTACGCATGGACACGGACACCAAACACAAACACACACAACATACACACATATGCAACTATATGGACAAATGATTGCATGGCTGAGTACAGAGGAGACATGTGAGTAAACACTATCACAGGAGGTCATCAGACCATGGCCACCAGGACGCTGACACAAAAGCGTCCCCACAAGCACGGCCGATAACCCCTGAGGCAGATTGCTCATCTGAGGGACGTTGGAAAATAACAATAATAAAACTTGTAAAATAGTAAAAACCATGAGTAGAGATGAGGAATAAAATACAAGTAAAACATATTAAGATTAATCGAAAAAATAAAAAATAAAATGAATATACAGTAAGTAAATAATAAATAAATAGAACTAAATAAAATATTGCATAACTAATATGATACTAAGTAAAATACAAATGACTTTAATAAAATAATTAATATCAGGTAAAAGCCAAATCAAAAAGGTGGGTCTTAAGCCTGCTCTTAAAAACATGAACCTTCTCCACAGCCCTGAGGTCCTCCGGCAAGATGTTCCATAGACGGGGGCCATAATGGTGGAAAGATGCCATCCCGTGACTTTGTGTCCTGACTTTGGGAATAATTAGGAGATGAGTGCCGGAGTATCTCAGGGCCCGGGAAGGTTCATAGGGTAAAAGCAAATCTGAAAGACAAGAAGCCCCAATACCATAAAAACATTTATAAACCATAAGAAAAACCTTAAAATTGCGCCTCAGGACTCTGCCTGTGTGGCTTCACGGCCTCACAGACGGTCGGAAATTATAGAACTCTTTTCAAAAATGCAAACTTAAAGTTAAAGTACCACTGATAGTCACACCTACACTACACTAGGTGTGGTGAAATTACCTTCTGCATTTGACCCATCCCCTTATTCCACCCCCTGGGAGGTGAGGGGAGCAGTGAACAGCGGCAGTGGCCACGCTCTGGAATCATTTTGGTGATTTAACCCCCAATTACAAGACTTAGTGCCAAGCAGGGAGGTAATGGGTCCCATTCTTATAGTCTTTGGTATGACTCGGCCGGGGTTTGAACTCACGACCTACCGATCTCAGGGCTGACACTCTAACCACAAGGCCACTGAACAGGCAACTTTTCTCACTCCGGGGTTTTAAAAAAAATCTGGGGGAGGCAGAAGAGCCGCACGCAGAGCCTCGAGTTGCTGGTCTAGAACTATGAAATAAGTGCCAATATTGTCAGCATTAAATTCGACCAGCAAGACAGTTAAAATCATTCTATTTAATACATACATTAATAGAATTACATACTGCTCCAATTTGTATGCAATTGCAAACGTCCGTGACTGACGGAATAACTTTACAGGCTAGTATGCAAAAAAGAGATTATCATACTTAAAAGCCAGAAGGAAAAAAATACATAAGTGGTATCAAAAGCATAACGTAATTAGGAAGACTAATCAACATTAATGTCTTAATATTGAAGGAAGTGGGGAAGGATAATTAGTTGGGGCGGTTCACTCTCATTTCCTCTGCAGTCATGCTACTAACAGGAGTTGATGCTGCCGTCAATTGCCACCCACATATAATAGATAATTGCCAGACTTCACCCCCGAGCACCACGAACAACAACAGGGAAACTGGCCGTTTCTGCTCTGCTGGGTGTCATTAATAATAAATGGCACTTTTTCAAAGCTAAGACAGTTCCTAAAAACCTGAGCAGGAGTTGTTCTGGGCGTGACACAATCACTTCCCTCACGGAATGAATAAAGTAAATGTCGTCTTAGGAGGACCATCTAGTCTCTGTTGACAAGTGATGTGCAGTCAAGGGAGACAGAAAACACAACATCCATCCATTGTCTACCGCTTGTCCCTTTCGGGGTCGCGGGGGGTGCTGGAGCCTATCTCAGCTGCATTCGGGCGGAAGGCGGTGTACACCCTGGACAAGTCGCCACCTCATCGCAGGGTCAGTATAATGCACACAAGGGCACAAAAAGAGGGCGAAAAAAAAAGGTATAAAGTAGACTTAAAAATGTACCATAGTAGCAATATATAATATAACATATGTAATATTTACATATTATATATATAGTATATAATATATACTGATATATTATTATATTATATTATCCATCCATACATTTTCTACCACTTGTCCCTTACGGGGTCACGGGGGGTGCTGGAGCCTATCCCAGCTGCACACGGGCGGAAGGCGGGGTACACCCTGGACAAGTCTCCACCTCATCACAGGGCCAACACAGATAGACAGACAACATTCACACTCACATTCACACACTCAGGCTAATTTAGTGTTGCCAATCAGCCTATATTTGTATATAAAATATACAATATATATTATATATATACAATTACCATGTACAATATTACAGTATATGTAACAGCTGCAGCAAAAAAAGTATAAATGTATTTTCTTGTATCCCCTTTAAGCAACACTTGCTTAAAGGGGAACTGTACTTTTTTTTGGAATTTTGTCTATCGTTCACAATCATTATGAGAGACAAGAAAACAAAAGGTTTTTGTTAGGGATGTCCGATTATGGCTTTTTGTCGATATCCGATATTCCGATATTGTCCTACTCTTAATTACCGATACCGATATCAACCGATACCGATTTATACAGTCGTGGAATTAACACATTATTATGCCTAATTTGGACAACCAGGTATGGTGAAGACAAGGTCCTTTTTAAAAAAAATTAATAAAATAAAATAAGATGAATAAATTAAAATCATTTTCTTGAATAAAACAGAAAGTAAAACAATATAAAAACAGTTACATAGAAACTAGTAATTTATGAAAATGAGTAAAATTAACTGTTAAAGGTTAGTACTATTAGTGGACCAGCAGCACGCACAATCATGTGTGCTTACGGACTGTATCCCTTGCAGACTGTATTGATATATATTGATATATAATGTAGGAACCAGAATATTAATAACAGAAAGAAACAACCCTTTTGTGTGAAGGAGTGTAAATGGGCATACTTGCCAACCTTGAGACCTCCGATTTCGGGAGGTGGGGGGGGGGCGTGGTTTGGGGCACGGTTAAGAGGGGAGGAGTATATTTACAGCTAGAATTCACCAAGTCAAGTATTTCCTATATATATATATATATATATATATATATATATATATATATATATATATATATATATATATATATATATATATATAGGAAATACTTGACTTTCAGTGAATTCTAGCTATATATATATATATATATATTTATTTTAATATATATATATATATATATATATATATATATATATGTATATATATATATATATATATATATATATATATATATATACATATATATATATATATATATATGTGTGTATATATATATATATATATATACCCTTAACCCTTAACTCAACAATGAGTAGATGAGTGTTATGTGTGTGTATATGTGTAAATAAATGAACACTGAAACTCAAGTATTTCTCTTATTTATATATATATATATATATATATATATATATATATATATATATATATATATATATATATATATGTCTTAATAAGGTTAAAACAGGCCTGTAGAGATGAAATAGTCTTGTGATTTTTTCCCCCACACATACATATATATATATATATATATATATATATATATACACACACACACACATAACACTCATCTACTCATTGTTGAGTTAAGGGTTGAATTGTCCATCCTTGTTCTATTCTCTGTCACTATTTTTCTAACCATGCTGAACACCCTCTCTGATGATGCATTCTGCTTCGTCTCCTTGTTGTGTGCGCAGTTGTGCACTGCACTCTCTAAAAGCCCTAGATGTTATTGTCACATATGCATGTACAGTAGATGGCAGTATTGTCCTGTTTAAGAGTGTCACAACATTGCTGTTTACGGCAGACGAACTGCTTTATGGTAGACGAAAACGTGACTGCTGTTGTTGTGTGTTGTTGCCGCGCTGGGAGGACATTAATGAAACTGCCTAACAATAAACCCAATATAAGAAACCAAGAACTCGCCCTCGATCATTCTACAGTTATAACGTGATTGGGCAGACACGCTGTTTATATTGTGGGAAAGCGGAAGTGAAAACAGGCTGTCGACACGTCACTCAGGTTTGCATGGAGCTGGAGGGGGCGTGGCCTCCAGCTCCGCCTGAATTTCGGGAGAAAATTTGTCCCGGGAGGTTTTCGGGAGAGGCGCTGAATTCCGGGAGTCTCCCGGAAAATCCGAGAGGGTTGGCAAGTATGAAATGGGGGAGGGAGGTTTTTTGGGTTGGTGTACTAATTGTAAGTGTATCCTGTGTTTTTTATGTTGATTTAATAAAAGTAAAAAAAAATACATTAAAAAAACGATACCGATATTAAAAAAAATGATACCGATAATTTCCGATATTACATTTTAAAGCATTTATCGGCCGATAATATCGGCAGGCTGATATTATCGGACATCTCTAGTTTTTGTTTTTTTCGCTTTCTAACATACCGGTACTAAAATCGTCTCGTTCTCGGTAGCTAGCAATGCAGCTAATGGGAGCAATTATTCTACCTCTAAATCACCTTAAAAATGCAACAATACTTCGTTTACGTTCCGTAACCTGTATAATAACCAAGCAGTAGCGACATTGGTATTGTAAGTGCGAACACTGAATAACTATTTTTTTATCGTAATAACACATCGGTGTGCTTCGGTGTTAGCCGTGAAAGCTAACTACGGCAAGAGATAAGCTAGCATCTACACGAAACACGTTTGAGTTTGTAATGCACAACACTGTGATAGAACACCAATCTGTACTGACTGAAAAACATGAACAATCATATCTGTAAAATATTAGCCCACATTTCATGTTTTCTTTGTACACAGCTGAGCTCGCCAGACAGCGTATGTAGTGTAGTTGAACTAACACACGTGGCGTGCTGCGTGTGTCATGATCAATATTAAAGTGACTCACTCGGTGGACAGTTGTTCGTCTGATCCAGCTGGCCAGGGGACATTTCCTGTTGATTTTGGGAATGCACTCCATTTATGGCCAAACAGTTTGGCTCCAAGTTCCATATTTATAAGGTCAGAATTGCTTTTATCCCCTTCTCCCGGCTTCCTATGTGCTCGCTTCTATGAGCAGTAGAATATTTAGCTTTTAAAATCTAAGGTTGTTAATCCTCATTTGCCCCAAAATAGCCATGTTGGGGCGGTATAGCTCGGTTGGTAGAGCGGCCGTGCCAGCAACTTGAGGGTTCCAGGTTCGATCCCCGCTTCCGCCATCCTAGTCGCTGCTGTTGTGTCTTTGGGAAAGACACTTAACCCACCTGCTCCCAGTGCCACCCACACTGGTTTAAATGTGACTTAGATATTGGGTTTCACTATGTAAAGCGCTTTGAGTCACGAGAGAAAAGCGCTATATAAATATAATTCACTTCACTTCACATGTTTGTTGTCTGTTACCAAGTCTGCCATGTTTAGAACACACACTTGTGTTTGGGTCCGGAAGTAGGAACACACATGTTGTCACATGTCAACACACATGTCAGTGGCCTTGGGGTTAGAGTGTCCGCCCTGAGATCGGTAGGTTGTGAGTTCAAACCCCGGCCGCGTCATACCAAAAACTATAAAAATGGGACCCATTACCTCCCTGCTTGGCACTCAGCATCAAGGATTGGAATTGGGGGTTAGATAACCAAAAATTATTCCCGGGCGCGGCCACCACGGCTGCTCACTGCTCCCCTCACCTCAGGGGGTGATCAAGGGTGATGGGTCAAATGCAAAGAATTATTTCGCCACACCTAGTGTGTGTGACAATCATTGGTACTTTAACTTAAACTTTAACATGTTGTCAGAAGTCGGACGTGCGCTGCTATGGAAACAGAAATCAATGCGCGGAAGAAATCAGTCCTGGAAATGATTAAAATTACCAAAATACGGTAAATATTGAACATATTACATATTGTTTTGAACATGTCTGTTACTACATTATATGTATACTTGCAGTGTGTATATAAAACATTAGAGGGTTTTGAAGTTGTTTTAAAGGGCTTTGAAGACTACAACGGTGACTCCCATTAGCTGCATCTTCCAAGTGTTTATCATCTTTTAAAATCGTAAAAAAATAAAAAGACGTTTTCGCATAATGATTGTAAACGATAGGCAAAATTCCAAAACATTTTAATTTCCCCTTTAAGTAAAAATACCATAATTTGCAAATGTTTTGAGTGTGAGTTGTATATGTTAGACACAGGAGGTGAACATATTTTCTGACTCATGTGATAGTGAAAAGGGGCATGATTGAATAAGCTCTGCTTCTTCCTACTCCTTTTTGGACAGTTTGGATTGTGAATTTTTAAACTGGAGATTATTCCAATGTAACGTGTGCACGTTCGAAATGAAGTAAACAAACAAACTTTATGTGCCTGTTTTGGTTTGTCAGCTTTTTGCCAAGATAATGTCTGCAAAAACATCTAGTAAACACCATGCCTTCCAGTTTAAAGTAAGTATATGTGACAATATTATTCTTGCTAATAAGACAAAAAACTGCTAGAAAGTGTGAGGTGAGGTGCACAATACTGACTCCCCATGAAGGGGACACACCTGAGCGGGCAGGTGCTAGTTGATGCCATCTTTAAGGCAAAGATGTGGAGAGGCTTTTAATTAAAACTAAAAGAAGAGACATGCACCTGGGGATAGGTTGATTGGCAACACTAAATTGGCCCTAATGTGTGAATGTGAGTGTGAATGTTGTCTGTCTATCTGTGTTGGCCCTGTGATGAGGTGGCGACTTGTCCAGGGTGTACCCCGCCTTCCGCCCGATTGTAGCTGAGATAGGCTCCAGCACCAAAAGCGACCCCGAAGGGAATAAGCGGTAGAAAATGGATGGATAAAAGAAACTACTTTAAAAAAAAGCATACAGTGCTTTCCTGGAGAAGGTTAGGGGCATTGATTTCTTATTAAGGGGACCTATAATCATTTTCCTCTTTTCTGTGTTCAAAATATTGCTTCAATGTTGAATACTCTTGTTAAACAATGTCAGAAGCACCACAAGGAAGTGTGTTAAATGTAGACATACTTGCCAACCTTGAGACCTCCGATTTCGGGAGGTGGTTGGGGGCGTGGTTAAGAGGGGAGGAGTATATTTACAGCTAGAATTCACCAAGTCAAGTATTTCATATATATATATATATATATATATATATATATATATATATATATATATATATATATATATATATATATATATATATATATATATATATATATAATAAAATAAATATATATTTATAGCTAGAATTCACTGAAAGTCAACTATTTCTTATATATATATATATATATGAAATACTTGACTTTCAGTATATATATATATATATATATAAGAAATACTTGACTTTCAGTGAAATATATATATATATATATATATATATATATATATATATATATATATATATATATATATATATATATATATATATATATATAAAAATAAAAGAAATACTTGAATTTCAGTGTTCATTTATTTACACATATACACACACAACACTCATCTACTCAATGTTGAGTTAAGGGTTGAATTGTCCATCCTTGTTCTATTCTCTGTCACTATTTTTCTAACCATGCTGAACACCCTCTCTGATGATGCATTGCTGTGTGGCACGCACAAAAGTGTTTAAGAGTGTCACAACATTGCTGTTTACGGCAGACGAACTGCTTCACGGTAGACGAAAACGTGACTGCTGTTGTTGTGTGTTGTTGCCGCGCTGGGAGGACGTTAATGAAACTGCCTAACAATAAACCCATATAAGAAACCAAGAACTCGCCCTCCATCATTCTACAGTTATAATGATTGGGCAGGCACGTTGTTTATATTGTGGGAAAGCGGACTCAGGTCCGCATGGAGCTGGAGGGGGCGTGGCCTCCAGCTCCGCCTGAATTTCGGGAGATTTTCGGGAGAAAATTTGTCCCGGGAGGTTTTCGGGAGAGGCGCTGAATTTCGGGAGTCTCACGGAAAATCCGGGAGGGTTGGCAAGAATGAATGTAGATTATACAGATTGTAAAACCATACATTTACCATGTTTTCCATTTTGGTGAATGTATTTTCTTTTTCATGAACTAGAGAACAAGAATTTGAAAGTCAATGCCTCAGCTGCATTTCGGACATTAAAACAAACATTAAAATACAGTAGTATTGTAGACCTAAGTATTCATTAAAAACAAGGCAGTGGTGTTATTCAACAGGTATATTCAATATTGTTGCTCACTGTAACATTACACACTGTGTTTGAATATAGGAAAATCAAATATTGTAATATAACCAAGGGATTCTTTGCCGTACCACTCGATGGAGCCCGCGTACCACTAGTGGTACACATACCACAGTTCGAGAATCCCTGGCTTATAGGATAACTGCCCATGTTAAAAATTAAATTAAAGAAAGGTTGGCAATAAGGTTGTACGGTGTACCGGTATTAGTATAGTACCGCGATCATAATGAATCATATTCGGTACTATACCGCCTCTATAAAGTACTGGTTCCCCCCGTCGTCGTCAACGTCCTGTCATTGCTGGTTTACGAGCATGTTCGGCAGCGCACAATCACAGAGTACTTACAAGCAGACACAGTGTGTAGACAGAAAAGGGAGAACAAACGCATTTTGGCTTAAAAACTAACGATAAAGGTGAAGTTATAACACTGAAACGCCCTCAGGAAGAGGTGCTTTAAGACAAGGCTAGCCAGCTAAAGTCCATCCGCAGTCCGCAGTGTTTTAGCTACTTCTAAATCACTAATCCTCGCCTCCATGGTGACAAATAAAGTACGTTTCTTACAAGTATCATCCCTGCAGGACGAGGAATAGCTAAACATGCTTCACTACACACCGTAGCTCACCGGCATCACAATGTAAACAAACGCCATTGGTGGATCTACACCTGACATCCACTGTAATGATACCAAGTACAGGAGCGTATCTAGTCGAGACTATTGTGATTGCATTGATATTTTTTGGCATCACAACATCTTTGGGGGTTTTTTTTAATTTATATTATGGTTATTATGGTCCCTGGACACATGAGGACTTTAAAAATGACTAATGTATCGGATTGATACCCAAATTTGTGGTGTCATCCAAAACTAATGTAAAGTATCCAAACAACAGAAGACTAAGTGATTATTACATTTTAACAGAAGTGTAGATAGAACATGTTAAAAGAGAAAGTAAGCAGATATCAACATGAAATTAACAAATGGATTAATAATTCATTTTCTACCACTTGTCCTTAATCATTTTGACAAAATAATAGAATGGAAAATGACACAATATGTTACTGCATGAGTCAGCAGACTAAATTAGGAGCCTTTGTTTGTTTACTTACTACTAAAAGACAAGTTGTCTTGCATGTTCACTATTTTATTTAAGGACAAACTTGCGATAAGAAACATATGTTTAATGTACCCTAAGATTTTTTGTTAAAATAAAGCTAATAATGCAATTTTTTGTGGTCCCCTTTATTTAGAAAAGTACTGAAAAGTACCGGTACCAAAATATTGGTATCGGGACAACACTAGTCGGCTATATCTACCACTCCATAAAAAGATGTTTTGTAATGCCGCAAGAAATGAGGTAAATACCAAAAAGAAATGAAGGAGTCTGTCACACTTGGATACATTCCCCTTCTTCGGGGAGTCATCCAGTGCACTCTTCAAGGGTAACCAACCAATGTCTTATAACTTTATTATCCTTTCGTAATCGGTTTATAAATATTTATGAATCCCCAAAGCCACCCCAAGACTGGCGGCTGAGATTGAAGGCGAAGTGGACAATGTGTGCTCCTGAGGAGTCACGGGTTGAGAAAAGAGTGATGGCAAGGACAGGAGATTTGTGACAGAGCAGAGCATGAAACCCATCAGTTGATGAGTGGAAATCTCCACTTTCTAATTAATAGAAGTACACAGGCCAGGGGGGATAAGGAGGATCAGGGAAATGAAATCAGCCAGAAGATACCATCACTCATTTCTCAGGTCCATTGTCACACTTCAGAATCTGCTGTAATGAATCACTCAAGCATTCCACAGATACATTTGAATGGTGAGTGAAAACGTATTGTCCGGTGGAGAGCCTTCGATAGCTATCTTTTCTCTTGCCTCTTCTTCTTCCTCAATCTCCTCTTTTCCTCTTTTGTCAAAGTGCCCTCTGAAGCTAAATCAAGGCTCCGGCAACAGGTGCGCCGTCTGAAAGGCTCTCTGCAATCTGCAGGTGAACTGGAAAAGCTATCTCAGGTGAGAAGAATGACCGGAGAAGTTTCAAGGGATTTGTTCCATGGGTCTGTTGAGAGAGTCAGTATTGGACCGATATGCTACAAAATTTATGGAAAGCAACTTATTCTATCTATCGAATCTTAGAATCATCACTTAGGGCGGGGGTCGGCAACCTAAAACGTTGAAAGAGCCATATTGGACCAAAAATTAAAAAAACAAATCTGTCTGGAGCCGCAAAAAATTAAAAGCCGACCCCAGAACTTTCCTCCAGAAGGTCTTATTGTTGTCCATGTGATGTCAGATGAAACAAACATTGAACTGTTTGGCCACAATACCCAGCAATATGTTTGGAGGAGAAAAGGTGAGGCCTTTAATCCCAGGAACACCAAACCTACCGTCAAGCATGGTGGTGCTAGTATCATGCTCTGAGCCTGTTTTGCTGCCAATGGGACAATGAAAAAGGAGGATTACCTCCAAATTCTTCAGGACAACCTAAAATCATCAGCCCGGAGGTTGGGTCTTGGGCGCAGTTGGGTGTTCCAACAGGACAATGACCCCAAACACACGTCAAAAGTGGTAAAGGAATGGCTAAATCAGGCTAGAATTAAGGTTTTAGAATGGCCTTCCCAAAGTCCTGACTTAAACGTGTGGACAATGCTGAAGAAACAAGTCCATGTCAGAAAACCAACAATTTTAGCTGAACTGCACCAATTTTGTCAAAAGGAGTGGTCAAAAATTCAACCAGAAGCTTGTGGATGGCTACCAAAAGCACCTTATTGCAGTGAAACTTGCCAAGGGACATGTAACCAAATATTAACATTGCTGTATGTATACTTTTGACCCAGCAGATTTCAGTAGACCCATAATAAATTCATAAAAGAACCAAACTTCATGAATTTTTTTTTTTGTAACCAACAAGTATGTGCACCAATCACTCTATCACAAAAAATAAGAGTTGTAGAAATTATTGGAAACTCAAGACATGACATTATGTTCTTTACAAGTGTATGTAAACTTTTGACCACGACTGTGCATACAGCTAGCTTAAAAAGCATGTTAGCAGTGATTATCTTGCAGTCATGCAGTGACCAAATATGCCTGATTAGCACTCCAACAAGTCAATAACATCAACAAAGTGCACCTTTGTGCATTCATGCACAGCATAAAACTTTTGGTGGACAAAATGAGACAAAGAAGGAGTGGAAGATTTTACATGTAAACAAACTGTTGCGTCACAGTCCACACTATGGTGAGTTCAAGAACCACCGAAATCAGTAGGACAAAACAATGTTCATATTAAACATATTAAACAGTGGGCTTTCTAACAATTGGGAAGGTTTGTGTCATGTTTGTCCTAAAACCAAAAAAAAGATTTTCCCCCCATCTTTTACCATTTTCAATCCTTTTTTAAAAATGCTCCGGGGAGCCACTAGGGCGGCACTACTTAGCGCCTGATCTACAATGATCCAAACACCACGCGCTTAACAAAAATTGGGTGTATTATTAGTGGGCGTGTTGTGTGTGCTCTACTTTTTTGCATGTACTCAGGGGCTTTCACCATGCAGACGCTCATTTACTGCACATTCATGTTATCGTGCTCCTACTTGTGACGTTTTCTCACTTTTGAAACATGCATCACTTTTTATGGGCATTTTAGAAGCAGTCCTGCAGTGTGAATTACCAAGGAAGCCATACCTTATGATGCTGGTTCTTTGTTCCAATGAGAGGGTTGTGCCTTCTAGGGTTGCTTACCCGAGCTTGTCCTACCTAGCCTTGCTTTGACTTGTTTTTGCTAGGTTTTGCATCCCAGGCTTGTTTGTGCTCTTTGTTTTTTTTTTATTCTCTGCTTCCCAGTAGGCACATGACGTTGATACAACATTGATCATACAAACATGTCTTTTGAAACTCACTTCAAAACAACAACAAAGACACAACAAATAGTTGTATTTGTAAATCTGAAAACGCTGAATCCATGTTGTTGAAATGAGCGAATGTCAATGGTCAAATCAACGTCACAACCTGACATTGAATAAACATCCAGGAAAAAAATGTTTTTTCAACATTGTATTTGTGTTGTATGCTATTGGCTAGGAATTGACCAAAATTCAATGGTCAGATCAATGTCAAGTGATTAAATATTGTCAAAGAGCATGTTGCATACTTGCCAACTTGAGACCTCCGATTTCGGGAGGTGGGGGGGGCGTGGTTGGGGGGCGTGGTTAAGAGGGGAGGAGTATATTTACAGCTAGAATTCACCAAGTCAAGTATTTCATATATATATATATATATATATATATATATATATATATATATATATATATATATATATAAGAAATACTTGACTTTCAGTGAATTCTAGCTATACATATATATATATATTTATTTTATTATATATATACATATATATATATATATATATATATATATATATATATATATATATATATATATATATATATATATATATATATATACACACACAGGTAAAAGCCAGTAAATTAGAATATTTTGAAAAACTTGATTTATTTCAGTAATTGCATTCAAAAGGTGTAACTTGTACATTATATTTATTCATTGCACACAGACTGATGCATTCAAATGTTTATTTCATTTAATTTTGATGATTTGAAGTGGCAACAAATGAAAATCCAAAATTCCGTGTGTCACAAAATTAGAATATTACTTAAGGCTAATACAAAAAAGGGATTTTTAGAAATGTTGGCCAACTGAAAAGTATGAAAATGAAAAATATGAGCATGTACAATACTCAATACTTGGTTGGAGCTCCTTTTGCCTCAATTACTGCGTTAATGCGGCGTGGCATGGAGTCGATGAGTTTCTGGCACTGCTCAGGTGTTATGAGAGCCCAGGTTGCTCTGATAGTGGCCTTCAACTCTTCTGCGTTTTTGGGTCTGGCATTCTGCATCTTCCTTTTCACAATACCCCACAGATTTTCTATGGGGCTAAGGTCAGGGGAGTTAGCGGGCCAATTTAGAACAGAAATACCATAGTCCATAAACCAGGCACGGGTAGATTTTGCGCTGTGTGCAGGCGCCAAGTCCTGTTGGAACTTGAAATCTCCATCTCCATAGAGCAGGTCAGCAGCAGGAAGCATGAAGTGCTCTAAAACTTGCTGGTAGACGGCTGCGTTGACCCTGGATCTCAGGAAACAGAGTGGACCGACACCAGCAGATGACATGGCACCCCAAACCATCACTGATGGTGGAAACTTTACACTAGACTTCAGGCAACGTGGATCCTGTGCCTCTCCTGTCTTCCTCCAGACTCTGGGACCTCGATTTCCAAAGGAAATGCAAAATTTGCATGGTTGGGTGATGGTTTGGGGTGCCATGTCATCTGCTGGTGTCGGTCCACTCTGTTTCCTGAGATCCAGGGTCAACGCAGCCGTCTACCAGCAAGTTTTAGAGCACTTCATGCTTCCTGCTGCTGACCTGCTCTATGGAGATGGAGATTTCAAGTTCCAACAGGACTTGGCGCCTGCACACAGCGCAAAATCTACCCGTGCCTGGTTTACGGACCATGGTATTTCTGTTCTAAATTGGCCCGCCAACTCCCCTGACCTTAGCCCCATAGACAATCTGTGGGGTATTGTGAAAAGGAAGATGCAGAATGCCAGACCCAAAAACGCAGAAGAGTTGAAGGCCACTATCAGAGCAACCTGGGCTCTCATAACACCTGAGCAGTGCCAGAAACTCATCGACTCCATGCCACGCCGCATTAACGCAGTAATTGAGGCAAAAGGAGCTCCAACCAAGTATTGAGTATTGTACATGCTCATATTTTTCATTTTCATACTTTTCAGTTGGCCAACATTTCTAAAAATCCCTTTTTTGTATTAGCCTTAAGTAATATTAAAATTTTGTGACACACGCAATTTTGGATTTTCATTTGTTGCCACTTCAAATCGTCAAAATTAAATGAAATAAACATTTGAATGCATCAGTCTGTGTGCAATGAATAAATATAATGTACAAGTTACACCTTTTGAATGCAATTACTGAAATAAATCAAGTTTTTCAAAATATTCTAATTTACTGGCTTTTACCTGTATATATATATATAAATAAGAGAAATACTTGAATTTCAGTGTTCATTTATTTACACATATACACACACATAACACTCATCTACTCATTGTTGAGTTAAGGGTTGAATTGTCCATCCTTGTTCTATTCTCTGTCACTATTTTTCTAACCATGCTGAACACCCTCTCTGATGATGCATTCTGCTTCGTCTCCTTGTTGTGTGCGCAGTTGTGCACTGCACTCTTTAAAAGCCGTAGATGTTATTGTCACATATGCATGTACAGTAGATGGCAGTATTGTCCTGTTTAAGAGTGTCACAACATTGCTGTTTACGGCAGACGAACTGCTTTACGGTAGACGAAAACGTGACTGCTGTTGTTGTGTGTTGTTGCCACGCTGGGAGGACGTTAATGAAACTGCCTAACAATAAACCCACATAAGAAACCAAGAACTCACCCTCCATCATTCTACAGTTATAACGTCATTGGGCAGGCACGCTGTTTTATTGTGGGAAAGCAGACGTGAAAACAGGCTGTTGACACGTCACTCAGGTCCGCCTGAATTTCGGGAGATTTTCGGGAGAAAATGTGTCCCGGGAGGTTTTCGGGAGTCTCCCGGAAAATCCGGGAGGGTTGGCAAGTATGACATATTGTTTCAACTTTAGGTTTGAGTTGCTTAACGTCAGGACGTAATTCAACAAGTTATCTACGTTGTTTCAATGTACTGTGCCTTGTGGGCCGGTATCTAATAAGGAGACCTTCCGCTTGCACACCGCCTGCATTCTCTGCGTCCTGGGATTATGCCAACAACAGCTACCCAGCACAATAGTAACATAAGGGCTTAGTCAAGTTTAAGAACCGTAGATGGAAGCATATCACAGCAGAAAGTAAGCCGCTATTAACAGGAAATTAACAAGTAAATCAATGAAAACTAGAGATGTCCGTTAATATCGGCAGTCCGATATTATCGGCCCATAAATGCTTTAAAATGTAACATCGGAAATTATCGGTATCGGTTTTCAAAAAGTAAAATGTATGACTTTTTAAAACACCGCTCTGTATACGGACGTAGGGAGAAGTACAGAGCGCCAATAAACCTTAAAGGCACTGCCTTTGCATGCCAGCCCCGTTTCATAATATTTACGGCTTTTCACACACACACAAGTGAATGCAACAGCCATACAGGTCACACTGAGGGTGGCTGTATAAACAACTTGAACACTGTTACAAATATGCGCCACTCTGTGAACCCACACCAAACAAGAATGACAAACACATTTCGGGAGAGCATCCGCACCGTAACACAACATAAACACAACAGGACAAATACCCAGAACCCCTTGCAGCACTAACTCTTCCTGGGCGCTACAATATACACCCCCGCTACCCCTTACTCCCCACCTCAACCCCGCCCACCTCAACCCCGCCCACCTCAACCTCCTCATGCTCTCATATCCCAAATTCCAAGCTGCTGTTTTGAGGCATGTTAAAAAAAATAATGCACTTTGTGACTTCAATAATAAATATGGCAGTGCCATGTTGGCATTTTTTCCCATAACTTGAGTTGATTTATTTTGGAAAACCTTGTTACATTGTTTAATGCATCCAGCGGGGCATCACAAAAAAATTAAGCATAATAATGTGTTAATTCCACGACTGTATATATCGGTATCGGTCGATATCGGAATCGGTAATTAAGAGTTGGACAATATCGGAATATCGAATATCGGCAAAAAAGCCATTATCGGACATCTCTAATGAAAACAGTTGTTTTATTATTTTTGTGACAAGGGAACCGGAAGTTGCTATTTAAAAGCCAGACATGTAGGAAAAAAAACATTTTGGTGTTGTATCCTGCGTTAGAAAAACCAAATGATGATCAATATATTTTAAACTTAAAGGTAGGATAAAACACTTCACTGTTTATTCCTACAGGCCAGTTTTCGGCTTTGTTTTTAAATAACAACTTATTTTGTTATATAAAATCTATAATGACTTAGATCAAGTTATTGCTTTTTGCCATGGAAAGAAACCCACTTTATTTTTGTATTTCAAAATGAAATTCAAATAAACCAATTGTTTCAATTTCCAAACATGAAAAAAAAAACAACAACTCAATGACCAAAACATACACTCACCTTCCTGACACATCTCTGACCAGGGTTTGATCCTAATGTGCCATTGTATTCTTATCAGTGATGGAGCAGGAAGGAGCTAGGAATATGTTTGCAACATTCATCAAAGGGGAACATTATCACCAGACCTATGTAAGCGTCAATATATACCTTGATGTTGCAGAAAAAAGACCATATGTTTTTTTAACCGATTTCCGAACTCTAAATGGGTGAATTTTGGCGAATTAAACGCCTTTCTAATATTCGCTCTCGGAGCGATGACGTCACAACGTGACGTCGCATCGGGAAGCAATCCGCCATTTTCTCAAACACAGAGTCAAATCAGCTGTTATTTTCCGTTTTTTCGACTGTTTTCCGTACCTTGGAGACATCATGCCTCGTCGGTGTGTTGTCGGAGGGTGTAACAACACGAACAGGGACGGATTCAAGTTGCACCAGTGGCCCAAAGATGCGAAAGTGGCAAGAAATTGGACGTTTGTTCCGCACACTTTACCGACGAAAGCTATGCTACGACAGAGATGGCAAGAATGTGTGGATATCCTGCGACACTCAAAGCAGATGCATTTCCAACGATAAAGTCAAAGAAATCTGCCGCCAGACCCCCATTGAATCTGCCAGAGTGTGTGAGCAATTCAGGGACAAAGGACCTCGGTAGCACGGCAAGCAATGGCGGCAGTTTGTTCCCACAGACAAGCGAGCTAAACCCCCTGGATGTCTTGGCTCACACCGTCCCGAAGATGATCAAGAGAAGAATATCGACCCTAGCTTCCCTGGCCTGCTGACATGAGGGTATGTCTACAGAATATATTAATTGATGAAAATTGGGCTGTCTGCATTCTCAAAGTGCATGTTGTTGCCAAATGTATTTTATATGCTGTAAACCTAGTTCATAGTTGTTAGTTTCCTTTAATGCCAAACAAACACATACCAATCGTTGGTTAGAAGGCGATCGCCGAGTTCGTCCTCACTTTCTCCCGTGTCGCTGGCTGTCGTGTCGTTTTCGTCGGTTTCGCTTGCATACGGTTCAAACCGATATGGCTCAATAGCTTCAGTTTCTTCTTCAATTTCGTTTTCTCTACCTGCCTCCACACTATAACCATCCGTTTCAATACATGCGTAATCTGTTGAATCGCTTAAGCCGCTGAAATCCGAGTCTGAATCCGAGCTAACGTCGCTATAGCTTGCTGTTTTTTCCACCATGTTTGTTTGTGTTGGCTTCACTATGTGACGTCACAGGAAAATGGACGGGTGGTTAAAATCAGCCACTTTGAAGCTTTTTTTAGGGATATTGCGTGATGGGTAAAATTTTGAAAAAAACTTTGAAAAATATAATAAGCCACTGGGAACTGAATTTTAATGGTTTTAACAATTCTGAAATTGTGATAATGTTCCCCTTTAACTCATTGATGTTTTGCATGGGCTTAATTACACGGGGCACCATGCTTGATCTGTGTATATTTGGAGGGGTGACCCTGAGTATCTGTAAAGAGGGGTGCACCAAAAACCCTTCCTGGTGACCAACTCCAAAAACGTCCGTCCTCTGTGTTGCCAAATTTCTGCTTTGCTTTGGCATCAAATACTTCCTTCCTTCAATCAAACACAAATTAAAACATTCATTAATAATTTCTCAATCACATTTGTGTTTATTTTTGGAGGGTTTTTTTTTTTTTAATCTTCTGTCTCTCTTTTTTTTATACCCATAAACATTCTGGACTGTTGGTGTCTTTGTAGGGGGGTAAACTTACACATAATTATTTCCCCCACTATATCTTTCAGTATCATAACTCTCTCAGTGGGGCTTTACGAACTGCCTTTAGACATAATCACTATTTATTCATTGCAAAAAGCGTGTAAATAAATATATATTCCGCCTCTGTCATTCCTCTTTAGTCTTTGTCTTTGTTTGCTTTCCAAAGATAATTTTAATGTTGACTTTCTAAGTAGTTCAATCCAACCCAGGGGAGCTATACCCGAGTGCAAAACCCTTTTCTAAACTTCTTTTTCTGTTTTTCACTTCACATTGCAATGCAATTATTTAATATAAACCCACTCATAGATAGGCATATAATTGTATGTTACTTTTTAATTACAGGGAAAATCTAACTTGTAACACGATGGGCTGGAAGGTGCCATTGCATTGTTATTTTTTTCATCCTCGTTTTTTTCTGATTATGTGAGCTGGGCTCCTTTGCTATGCGATGATAAGCAGAATTTCCATGTTCTCTGCATAATTAATCCATCTTTGCCTCCCTTCATGCCAACTCCAGCGTTATCGCCTGAACATGCCTGAATTGCAAAAGAATCCTCTCTTCAATTGGAACTTATTGATATTCTAAAAAAAAAAACTGTAAATCCTCAAATTTAAGCCACAGATTGTTGAATGGATTAATTTTGCGGCAATCGCAAGCATCTAAAAGAGGGAGGCAGCCAAGGAAAATTGAAAGTGTCTCCTGTTTGTGGAGTTTTAGTCCCAAATGATAGGGTTTATTGGCATGTTTTTATTTCTCCCTAATCCAAAATTACCATTTATTTGCATGCCGTAAAATACTTTTTTATGGTTGAAAATTCAGAGGCATTCCTTTCAATGGCTGTCTTTTCCTTCATGATACAACTTCAGCTTCCCACATCTGGACGCTTTTGATACTGCGTGAAAGGAATGTCTGAATATTTAAAAATGTCTTATCTGTTTTCATCAATGGTTTCACCATTAAGGATGACCGTGACGTTTGCATGGAGCCTGGCAGATGTAGATTTATTTCCTGAGCTGTCTTCGGCCTGCCTGTCTCTGAATACACTGATGCATTTTTTCCATTTTCCTATGCACTGATGCCTCTGCATATGTAATAAACCAGCAGACACACATAAAATACACCAACTGATATTATGAGGCTGCGCCTGTGTGGGTCCCAGGGGTGCTCAGGGTGGGATGGATACACACCATGTATAAAAAGTATTTTTAGTACCTACAAACCCCGTTTCCATATGAGTTGGGAAATTGTGTTAGATGTAAATATAAACGGAATACAATGATTTGCAAATCCTTTTCAACCCATATTCAATTGAATGCACTACAAAGACAACATATTTGATGTTCAAACTCATAAACTTTATTTTTTTTCTGCAAATAATAATTAACTTAGAATTTCATGGCAGCAACACGTGCCAAAGTAGTTGGGAAATGGCATGTTCACCACTGTGTTACATGGCCTTTCCTTTTAACAACACTCAGTAAATGTTTGAGAACTGAGGAGACACATTTTTTAAGCTTCTCAGGTGGAATTATTTCCCATTCTTGCTTGATGTACAGCTTAAGTTGTTCAACAGTCCGAGGGTCTATGTTGTGGTATTTTAGGCTTCATAATGCGCCACACATTTTCAATGGGAGACAGGTCTGGACTACAGGCAGGCCAGTCTAGTACCCGCACTCTTTTACAATGAAGCCACGTTGATGTAACACGTGGCTTGGCATTGTCTTGCTGAAATAAGCAGGGGCGTCCATGGTAACGTTGCTTGGATGGCAACATATGTTGCTCCAAAACCTGTATGTACCTTTCAGCATTAATGGTGCCTTCACAGATGTGTAAGTTACCCATGTCTTGGGCACTAATACACCCCCATACCATCACAGATGCTGGCTTTTCAACTTTGCACCTATAACAATCCGGATGGTTCTTTTCCTCTTTGGTCCGGAGGACACGATGTCCACAGTTTCCAAAAACAATTTGAAATGTGGACTCGTCAGACCACAGAACACTTTTCCACTTTGTATCAGTCCATCTTAGATGAGCTCAGGCCCAGCGAAGCCAACGGCATTTCTGGGTGTTGTTGATAAACGGTTTTCGCCTTGCATAGGAGAGTTTTAACTTGCACTTACAGATGTAGCGACCAACTGTAGTTACTGACAGTGGGTTTCTGAAGTGTTCCTGAGCCCATGTGGTGATATCCTTTACACACTGATGTCGCTTGTTGATGCAGTACAGCCTGAGGGATCGAAGGTCACGGGCTTAACTGCTTACGTGCAGTGATTTCTCCAGATTCTCTGAACCCTTTGATGATATTACGGACCGTAGATGGTGAAATCCCTAAATTCCTTGCAATAGCTGGTTGAGAAAGGTTTTTCTTAAACTGTTCAACAATTTGCTCACGCATTTGTTGACAAAGTGGTGACCCTCGCCCTATCCTTGTTTGTGAATGACTGAGCATTTCATGGAATCTACTTTTATACCCAATCATGACACCCACCTGTTCCCAATTTGCCTGTTCACCTGTGGAATGTTCCAAATAAGTGTTTGATGAGCATTCCTCAACTTTATCAGTATTTATTGCCACCTTTCCCAACTTCTTTGTCACGTGTTGCTGGCATCAAATTCTAAAGTTAATGATTATTTGCAAAAAAAAAAAACATTTATCAATTTGAACATCAAATATGTTGTCTTTGTAGCATATTCAACTGAATATGGGTTGAAAATGATTTGCAAATCATTGTATTCCGTATATATTTATCTCTAACACAATTTCCCAACTCATATGGAAACGGGGTTTGTAAGTTTGGAATAAAAAGAGTACAAATGCTTACATGTTTTGCATTACATCATTTACATTCTTCTTAGGACTCATCCTTAAATCTGCAAATACAAAAGAAAAAAATAAGCAATTCAAATGTGCCTTTTTAAATCACCGGCGATCTTTATTGCAGCTGTGTCCCGGTGTTTACATGGCGAAAGATTTTATAAAAGTGAAAAATTCCTTTAAAAGGGATGCACGCTCAAATTGCTCGCTCAAATTATATTTCTGTATGCCATATCAAACACATGCAGGAGATGCAATTGGTGAACATGGCTCGAATTGGTGAACATGCTGCAATTAACATGTCATCTTCTAAGACAGTGTTTTTCAACCTTTTTTTGAGCCAAGGCACATTTTTTTCATAAAAAAAATACGGAGGCACACCACCAGCAGAAAAGGTTAAAAACTGAAACCCCCCCCCCAGGTTGCCGTGCCTTATTTTGAGTTTGTGTGTCGTGCTTTAGTTTCTGTCTTGCGCTGTTATTTTGGCGACCCTTCCTGTTTTGTTGGTGTTCTCCTGTAGCAGCTTCACGCCTTCCTTTGAGTGCTATTGCCCGCACCTGCTTTGTTTTCGCAAACAAGACTATTTTAAGTTGTGCGTACGCTATCCTTCTTTGTGGGAACATTGTTGATTGTCATGTCATGTACGGATGTACTTTGTGGACGCCGTCTTTGCTCCACACGCTGTAAGTTTTTGCTGTCGTCCAGCATTCTGTTTTTGTTGACTTCGTAGCCAGTTCAGTTTTACTTTTGTTTTGCATAGCCATCCCTATGCTTCAGTGACTTTTCTTAGCGGGACTTGCCTTTTGTGAATTTTTGGTTTAAGTGTTACATACCTTTTTACCTGCACGCTGTCTCCTGCTGTGCTCTGCATATTGGGATCACGACAAACCATCCTCGACGCGCTCCGACTTCTACAAAGCAATGAACTACCTAGTGCCACCTACTGATATGGAGTATTACAATATTACCCTACCAAGCTCTACACAGCACAGGCACTAGACAACGGCACATTATTATGATTATTCAATTGCAAAAACTATTTTTTGGGACCAATTAGGTGAAGTTGCATAATTTCCCACGGCACACCAGACAATATCTCACGGCACAGTGTGCCGCGGCACAGTGGTTGAAAATCACTGTTCTAAGATACTATTCCTCACCACCAAAACAGGAGATAAAGGAACGCTTATTCCAAGTAGTAGTATCACTGGATAACTTGAGAAAAAGCAATGGCACATCAAGCAGGACGATACAATGTAAATTGATCAAGGCCGATCAATCCAAGTGGGGCACCAAGGCTGAGGGATTCCGGAGTTCTGGGCATTCAATGCAGTCTGGATTTTAACAATTTTTTAAAAACTCATTAAATAAATCATCGACGCAACATAATATAAATCAATGTTTTTTTTTCTAATCCAATTACTCGATTTAAGCGATGAATCGTTGCAGCCCTAAATAATTTAATTCCGCTTTCAATATGGGGGGCCCCTAAACAGGGTGGGGAAAAAAATACGAACAGTTGACGGTAAAATACTGTTAGCTTTGGTTGCCATGAGTTCATTGTGAAGAATACAGTAACAATGTATAAGACGTTACGGTATGTTGATGTTGAATCCGTTAATTTTACAGTTGATAACTGTTTTTGTTTATGGTAAATTACTATGAAATAAACTCATATATTATCAACCTGTTTACAAACAAAACCTATAAAATTTACGAGAAAATACTGGAAGCTGTGGTTGCCAGGAAAAACTAATTCGGGCCAATTTTAGTGTTGCCCAGCAGCCTTTCAATCAATCAATCAATCAATCAATCAATCAAAGTTTATTTATATAGCCCTAAATCACGAGTGTCTCAAAGGGCTGCACAAGCCACATCGACATCCTCGGCCTAGATCCCACATCAGGGCAAGAAAAAACTCAATCCACTGAGATACAATGAGAAACTTTGGAGGGGACCGCAGATGTGGGGACCCCCCCTGGGCGACCGGTGCAATGGACGTTGAGTGGATCGAGTAAATAGTGTGAGAGTCCAGTCCATAGTGGGGCCAGCAGGAGATCATCTTGAGTGGAGTCAAGTCAGCAGCGCAGAGACGTCCCCAACTGTTGCACAGATGAGTTTCCACCCCGGGTCCCGACTTTGAACAGCTCGTGCTTCATCTGTGGTCACCTAATAACCTCTCCACGCAGGAGAGTGGGATAGAGCAAAAAAGAGACGGCAGATCAACTGGTCTAAAAGGGGGGGTCTATTTAAAGGCTAGCGTATACAAATGAGTTTTAAGATGAGACTTAAATGCTCCTACTTTGCCCAGGTGCAAGCCTGAGTACCCGGGTAGAACCCACGCAGTCACAGGAAGAACATTCAAACTCCACACACAAAGACCCCAAACCCGGAAATCGCACTCAGGACCTTCTCACTGGGACGCACAAACGCTAATCACTGTGCTTGCCTGTAACCAATACTAGTATCTGCAAAATACCTGTGTTTCCGAGACACGGGAGCACTACATGAGGATTTTAACTTGAAAGTATTTGTACAACCTTTCACTGGACAACTCACAACATGGCCTTCAACAACATGTTTCTTCAAGTGAGCTATTAAAACTAAGCCTTAAGGGACAAGCAGTAGAAAATGGATGGATGGATGCTCCATACTGTATATGTTAAATAGCTGCTTGCAAAACATTCCAGCACACTTAAACACGCAGTGTGGTTCATTTTGATGCAGTTTACAATGAAACACATAGACTTAACCACTCAATGTCTCGAACCACTTGCCACTAAAATTACAAGAAAACATATTGTTAGCCAAAAGTTAACAGGGCAAATGCTTTAAGACAAACCCCTAAAAACAATTAAGGTATGCTGTAAATTGTAATCTGCAAAATCTATAATCTAGACCAGCGGTGTCAAACTCAAATACAGAGTGGGCCAAAATGTAAAACTGAACAAAGCCGCGGGCCAAGGTTGAACAAATTAACCGTTTAATAGGGACCCAAACAAGTTTTGCACTAAATATTGAACAAGCAAGGCTTATATAACTTTATAATGACATGCAAAATCGAGTTTCAAATAATAATAATAAAAATTGAAAAATATCAAAGGCATATCAAATACAATTTAAATAAAAATGGAATGCCTCTTTTCTATTTGCAGCCTTCTGAGGTAAATATCAACACTAACTTTTTCCACAGGCTAATAATAAATTAGAAAATAAAATAACAATAATCAAACATTCAAGCCTTGAAGTAGCAAGACAAAGTGCATGAATAAAACGTTAATTATTGCTCAGTTTGCTACACTGATTTGCTTTAACACTGATTATGGAACAAGCAACGCTTATATAACTTAAAAGTGCAAAATCAACTTTCAAAAAAACAAACGAAAAACATCAATGGTATATTAAATACATTTTAAATAAAAAATGGAATTTGTATTTGCAGCCTTCTGAGGTCAACATCAACATTTGGTGGTAGCGGGGAGGGGGCTGTATATTGTAGCGTCCCGGAAGAGTTAGTGCTGCAAGGGGTTCTGGGTATTTATTCTGTTGTGTTTATGTTGTGTTACGGTGCGGATGTTCTCCCGAAATGTGTTTGTCATTCTTGTTTGGTGTGGGTTCACAGTGTAGCGCATATTTGTAACAGTGTTAAAGTTGTTTATACGGCCACCCTCAGTGTGACCTGTATGGCTGTTGATCAAGTACGCGATGCATTCACTTGTGTGTGTGTGTAAAAGCCGTAGATATTATGTGACTGGGCCGGCACGCTGTTAGTATGGAGGAAAAGCGGACGTGACGACAGGTTGTAGAGGACGCTGAAGGCAGTGCCTTTAAGGCACACCCCCAATATTGGAAATCGGGGGAAATTTGGGAGAATGGTTGCCAATGGAGATTTTCGGGAGGGGCACTGAAATTCGGGAGTCTCCCGGGAAAATTGGAGGGTTGGAAAGTATGAGTATTAGGGGTGAATGCGGTGTTACAGCGGCACCACGGGCCAAATTTGGCCCGCGGGCCAGAGTTTGACACCCATGATCTAGACGGAATAATACCGTAAATGTTACAGTATTTGCATGCTTGTGACATTACAGTATTTGCAAATGCATTGTACATTTTTACAGTAAAGTCATGCGTTTTCTTCGTATTAAAACCATAGTAATTTAGGTTATCCACACTTTCTTGGTTTGCAGGAATCCACTGTATTTACTACTATAATAAACTATTTTTGATTTTTACTGTTGCTATTTAACAGTTGCTTTTACGGTCGTGTTTTACAGTGTGCATTAAGGCGGCCTTGGGGGTGATCAATCAAGATGCGGATACTACACATACTTATACAGCCGTTGAGGCCTCAAGCTAGTGGCCACACCCACTGCATGTGCGTTATATTTGTCCATCACACTATGTATAATTTATAGAATTGTCGTGAAATCCAACTATTCAGATTCAAACACACAAAACAATATGTAAAAAAAAATGTGAATAATAACAATAATTACAAATTATGTCTCATTGAATACAAATAAAAATATTGGAAAATCCAACCCCTTTTGCGGCCCAAATCCAACATTACCAGTTTGACCTTATGCTACCTATTTTTATGGGGGGTTGCTGGTGTTTACAGACCGCTTGTCTAATGTGCCTTTTAGGAATAGTAGCGGTTCAACCACACGACAGCCTGCATTCCCTCACAACTGTGATCAATTTGCTCTTTCTTAAAAAAAAGAACAGTGTTATTTAAACTAAGTACGTCCTTGAAAGTAGAATAGGGTATTTATGATTCTAATCCATCAAAATGCATTTGTTTTCCCCTGGAGGTGTTGCAATCTCTCACTTTGACCACATTATACACTGATTAGCAGTAAAAGAATATACTGCCCCCATTCTCTCCATCCCCTCCCTCGTTCTTCCTTATTTGCAGATTTGCACTCCTTCCCATAGGGAGGAGCATACTTTGTTCATCACAACCAATGGTAGGGTTTTACCACTAACCCAAACCTGTAGGATTACGCTCTGTAGTCGTCTGGTGTTTCATGACTTTTGAAAATAAATAAATAAATAAACTAGGTCTGTCAAAGTAATGCATTAACACCAGAGGTGGGTAGAGTAGCCAGAAATTGTACTCAAGTAAGAGTACTGTTACTTTAGAGATTTATTACTCAAGTAAAAGTAAGGAGTAGTCACCAAAATATTTACTTGAGTAAAAGTAAAAAGTATGTTGTGAAAAAACTACTCAAGTACTGAGTAACTGATGAGTAACATACACACTCATATCATAAATATATATATATATATATATTGTATATATACATATATATGCATATATATATATATATATATATACATACATACATATACATTGATATATACAGTTTATTATGTATATGTATTTATTTTGCTGTTTTTGTTTACATGTTAAAGGTGTTTTAATGAATATACATGCATGTTTAACATATAGATTCCTTTCTTTCATGAAGACTAGAATATAAGTTGGTGTATTACCTGATTCTGATGACTTGCATTGATTGGAATCAGACAGTAGTGATGATAACGTCCACGTTTTCAAATGGAGGAGAAGAAAAGTTCCTTCTTTCTGTCTAATACCACATGAAAGTGGTGGATTTTTGGCATCTTATTTGTTCAGCTTCCATATTCGTTTTTATACACTTTACAAGAAATATATTGGCGTCAAACTCCGTAGCTTGCTAGCTTGTTTGTGCTGGCTTTCGGAGACTCTTGTTTTGAAAGCGCAGGTGCGATGGAGCGGCACTTTTATTGTGAAGACAGGAACGTCCTCATGTGCGGTCAGTCTTTAGGCTTTGGACGGGATGTACGGTGGAAATAAAAAAGTATATTTTTTCCTTCACACTTTTGATTGATTGATTGGAACTTTTATTAGTAGATTGCACAGTACAGTACATATTCCGTACAATTGACCACTAAATGGTAACACCCCAATAAGTTTTTCAACTTGTTTAAGTCAGGTCATGTGACCACCTGGCTATGTTTGATTGGTCCAACGTCACCAGTGACTGCATCTGATTGGTGGAACGAAGTGAAACGTCACCAGTAAGGCAGGCACTTTGAAGGTCTGTCTGACAGACCAAAACAAACAAAGCGTGCATTAACAGATCGATAAAAATTAGTAGCGAGTAGCGAGCTGAATGTAGATAAAAGTAGCGGAGTAAAAGTAGCGTTCCTTCTCTATGAATATACTTAAGTAAAAGTAAAAGTATGTTGCATTAAAACTACTCTTAGAAGTACAATTTATCCCAAAAGTTACTCAAGTAGATGTAACGGAGTAAATGTAGCGCGTTACTACCCACCTCTGATTAACACCAATATTAATTATTTGATTATTTGCATGATTTTTTTTTTTAATGTAATGTAATTTTTTATGTAATTAATGCATGCACATCATGGCAAGCCACACCTTCTATGTCTGATGTTGGTTTGTGACACGTCACAAGCAGTGCTCAGTTCCAACTAGTGTCGTCCCGATACTAATATTTTGGTACCGGTACCTAAATGTATTTCGATACTTTTCGGTACTTTTTTAAATAAAGGGGACCACAAAAAATGGCATTATTGACTTTATTTGAACAAAAACCCTTAGGGTACATTAAACATATGTTTCTTATTGCAAGTTTGTCCTTAAATAAAATAATGAAAATACGAGACAACTTGTCTTTTAGTAGTAAGTAAACAAACAAAGGCTCCTAATTTAGTCTGCTGACATATGCAGTAACATATTGTGTCATTTTCCATTCTATTATTTTGTCAAAATTATGAGGGACAAGTGGTAGAAAATGAATTATTCATCTACTTGTTCATTTACTGTTAATATCTGCCTACTTTCTCTTTTAACATGTTCTATCTACACGTCTGTTAAAATGTAATAATCACTTATTCTTCTGTTGTTTGGATGCTTTACATTAGTTTTGGAAGATACCACAAATGTTGGTATCAATCCGATACCAAGTCATTACAGGATCATACATTGGTCATATTTAAAGTCCTCATGTGTCCAGGGACATATTTCCTGAGTTTATAAACATAATATACATTTTACAAAGACGAAAGAAGATTTTGTGATGCTAAAAAATATTGATGTAATCATAGTGGTATCGACGAGATACGCTCCTGTACTTGGTATCATTACAGTGGATGTCAGGTGTAGATCCACCAATGGTGTTTGTTTACATTTTGACGCCGGTGAGCTACGGTGTGTAGGGAAGCATGTTTAGCTATTCCTCGTCCTGCAGGGATGATACTTGTAAGCAACCTATTTGTTGCCATAGTGATTTAGAAATAGCATTTAGAAGTAACTTTTTAGAAGCGGTATAGTACCGAATGTGATTAATTAGTAATGCGGTACTATGCTAATACCGGTATACCGTACAACTCTAGTTCGAACACTGTATCTCTCCAACTCACACACACATCTCTCTTCTCCACACCCGCAAAAACACTTCCTCATTCTCCACCAATCACCTTTACAGTATGAGAGGTGAGTTCATGAACATCGGAACTCCGGACATCAACACAGAACACAAGAGATCGCTAATATAGCCACAATATACATGGTATGTGCTGCTATTGCCACTGTGCGGTATACGGTATGCGGATCGATACTAGTGTGATGGGATCAATACTTTTGTTGCAGTTTCTCGTCTGTACGTCCAGCAAATTGCTCAATTTTCCTCAGAGTTCATGCAAGTGCAGCATCTCTTCGAGTCTGTCAGTGCAAACAGCCCACCTCTCTCGCCACTCTCTCACTCAGGCATGTTTTGCCCTTCCCCTTCCTGCTCCACTGGCTACTAACTCTTTTTTTTCACAAAATGTAGGCATTTTTATATTTACATTTTTGTTACATTGTCACATTTTTGTTGTTTTGCACTAGCAACTTTTTTTTTTTTTAATACTTCTGGGTAATTGAACGGACAGTGCTGTTTCTGGGTGTTGTTGATAAATGGCTTTTACTTTGCATAGTAGAGTTCTAACTTGCACTTACAGGTGTACCGACAAACTGTATTTACAGCATAGTGGTTTTCTGAAGTGTTCCTGAGCCCATGTGGTGATATCCTTTACACACAGATGGCGCTTTTTGATGTAGTACCGCCTGAGGGATCGAAGGTCTCTAATACTGGGACGGCGTGGCGCAGTGGAAGAGTGGCCGTGCGCAACCCGAGGGTCCCTGGTTCAATCCCCACCTAGTACCAACCTCGTCATGTCCGTTGTGTCCTGAGCAAGACACTTCACCCTTGCTCCTGATGGGTGCTGGTTAGCGCCTTGCATGGCAGCTCCCTCCATCAGTGTGTGAATGTGTGTGTGAATGGGTAAATGTGGAAGTAGTGTCAAAGCGCTTTGAGTACCTTGAAGGTAGAAAAGCGCTATACAAGTACAACCCATTTATAATTTATTAATATCATCGCTAACAAGCAGTGATTTCTCCAGATTCTCTTAACATTTGGATGATATTACGGACCTTATATGGTGAAATCCCTAAATTCCTTGCAACAGCTCGTTGAGAAATGTTGTTCTCAAACTGTTGGACAATTTGCTCACGCATTTGTTCACAAAGTGGTGACCCTTGTCCCATCCTTGTTTGTGAATGACTGAGCATTTCATGGAAGCTGTTTTTATACCCAATCATGGCACCCACTTGTTCCCAATTAGCCTGTTCACCTGTGGGATTATCCAAATAAGTGTTTTATGAGCATTCTTTAACTTTATCAGTCTTTTTTGCCACTTGTGCCAGCTCTTTTGAAACATGTTGCAGGCATCAAATTCCAAATGAGCTAATATTTGCAAAAAATAACAACGTTTTCCAGTTCGAACGTTAAGTATCTTGTCTTTGCAGTCAATTCAATTGAATATAAGTTGAAAAGGATTTGCAAATCATTGTATTCTGTTTTTATTTATGATTTACACAACGTGCCAATTTCACTGGTTTTGGGTTTTGTAGTTATAAAACATTTGTATTTGAATAACAGCTTGTCCTTGTGTCAACATAGAGATAATTATCTATCTAAAGGCAAACTCACAAAATTATCGGTAAAAAAGTATCGGTATCAGTATCAGCAATACCTGCCCTGTAGAGTGATACCTCAACTTTAGAGTGTTTTAAGATAAGAGCTGTATCTCAGCTAATTATTTTGCTTTGAGTTTCAACCAAACGTTTGAGTTACAAACATCCCCGCCATTAGCTGGTGTAACAAATGTCACAGTGAAACCCGTATAATCCAACCTAAACATCTGGTCTAACTCGCTAACATTAGCTTATAGCTAGAGATCAACATATATATTTTTATTAACCATAGGAAGGAAGAAAGTGAGTGTGAAGGACAATGCTGTAAAGAAAATGCTGATGATATTCTTGAATTAAGTGTCGCCAATTTGGCAAGGCAATTCGAGCGTAGTACTGCCAGTCTTGACCATTCTGAAAAAGAATGAGTCTCACAACAGTCAAGAATGTTAAGATGATGTCTACACGGTGGTCATTTATCCATGAAAATATAGAGAAACTGCTGATGGTGTGTTTGATGGAGAAGCAGCTGGACAGAGATACAGTACTGTAAAGTAAGACATGTATATACAGTACAGGCCAAAAGTTTGGACACACCTTCTCATTCAATGAGTTTTCTTTATTTTCACGACTATTTACATTGTAGATGGTCACTGAAGGCATCAAAACAATGAATGAACACATGTGGAGTTATGTACTTAAGAAAAAAAGGTGAAATAACTAAAAACATTTTTTGTATTCTAGTTTCTTCAAAATAGCCACCCTTTGCTCTGATTACTGCTTTTCACACTTTTTGCATTCTCTCGATGAGCTTCAAGCACACCTGTGAAGTGAAAGACATTTCAGGTGACTACCAAGAGTGTTCAAAGCAGTAATCAGAGCAAAGAGTGACTATTTTGAAGAAACTAGAATATAAAACATGTTTTCAGTTGTTTCACCTTTTTTTTTGTGTTAAGTACATAACTCCACATGTGTTCATTCATGGTTGTGATGCCTTCAGTGACAATCTACAATGTAAATAGTCATGACAATAAAGAAAACGCAGTGAATGAGAAGGTGTGTCCAAACTTTTGGCCTGTACTGTATATATAAATATACATATGTACATACATGTCTTTTTGAACAAAAGACAGCTACCATGACCACCCCCGAACTGTGAACCATCACTGTAGACACTTTTCACCTTTGATCACTAAAGACACTTTAACTGCTGCTGTGACCAAATGTCACCTCCATATTTATACTGTTGACTGTCAATCAGAATGTGCAATAATGTTATGTTACTTACTGTGCCTTGTATATACATTTTTATTTTTGTTTTTTTATTTTTAGCTAAGTACCGTGTGACTTTTTGAAGGGTGGACTAGCAAAGTAAGATTTTCATTGTACGGCAAACTGTCTGTTTAACTGTGCATATGACAATAAACAATCTTGAATCTTGAATCTTGAAACATGTATACATATATAATTATTTATGTTTTTACAATTAATGAACATATTTTAGATATAGCTGCAAAGGGTGATTATTATTATAATCATGATTAATTTTAATATGTAATTATTTTTCATTATCTTTTTTCACCTAGATATATTTTTATGAACCCCTATCTATTACCGTTACCAAATAGGACGCTTTCTGGAGAGAGGTGGGAATTTGTGTTTGATGTGGAGAATGAAGCCTGCTTGGAAAGAAGTGCCACCAAGGCCTCCAGGCCCGCCGGTGATTTTGGCAGCTGAGCCAGCAGAGTGGGCACTCTCTCAGACATCTGTTTGCTCACTGCTGCCACTTGGATGGATGCAAGTGTTAAGCCACAACCTGCACAACGACATCTAAGAAAGAATAGACGACCATAATGTCTATTTATAGAAAAACATTTTCAAAAGTGCATGCTTTTGTAGTATTGGTATCGTACAGGTATCGTACACACACACACACACACAAGCACACACATGCGCATGCATGCACACACACACACACACACACACACACACAAAAACACACACACACACACACACCCTCCTATGGAGACAAACCAATCCCCAACAGCCAGAGGGTGCCACCCCAGCAGGCAAACTCATAGCACTGCTGTCCAACTTTAGCTGCTGAGGCGGCTCTTTAACGATGGAGCTCCTGTCCAAAAGGAAGGCTGTCGCTGGACATGTGTGATCCACTCCACCACGTCAACCCAGTCATTTGTCATGCCCAGCACTGTGACATTACATGCAGCACAGCTGCTCACTAGCAAATAGCGGGGGGACATGCAGCCCTGAGTATGGCAATATTCCACTCAAGACAAATTAGCCCAATAATAGTACAGTTTTATTCCTTATAATATTCAGCATTTGCATAATATCTGGGAAATGTGAATTTGGAAAGAAGTGAATGTTTAATTAGATCTTTTATTTTTTATAAGAGGTTGACTCATTCTAATTTTGCAATGTGTAATTATACAAAGTTGAGCAGTCAGGAAATTGGTTTTGTACTTTTTTTTTAAGGGTTTGGGCATATGCATCCTACAAAAAAAAACTAATAATAAAAAAAATATTAGTAACAGTCTCTAGCACCTCCACAACCCCGAGAGGGACAAGCGGTAGAAAAATGGATGGATGAAACATGATTTTTCATGCACTCATACAACTTTAGCCATAAAAAAAAACCATGATGGCTTTCTCATCCAACATATGCTGCTAACTAAAAACATACATATATATACATATATATATATATATATATATATATATATATATATATATATATATATATATATATATATGTATATACATATATATATATATATATATATATATATATATATATATATATATATATATATATATATATGTATATACATATGTATATATATATATATATATATATATATATATGTATATACATATATATATATATATATATATATATATATATATATATATAAATATATATACGTATATATGTCTATATACACATATACGTATATATATATACATATATATATATATATATACGTATATATGTCTATAGACACATATACATATATATATATATATATATATATATATATATATGTATATGTATATATGTATATCCATATATGTATATATGTATATACATATATGTATATGTGTATATATATGTGTATACATGTATATATATATATATAAATATATGTATATGTGTATATATATATAATTATATGTATATGTCTATATATATATATATACATATGTATATATAAATGTATGCATATATATGTGTATGTATACATGTATATATATATATATATGTATGTACAGTATATATATATATATGTATGTATATATATGTATGTATGTATGTTTATACATAGATATCCATCCATCCATTTTCTACCGATTGTCCCTTTCGGAGCCTATCTCAGCTGCATTCGGGCGGAAGGCGAGGTACACCCTGGACAAGTCGCCACCTCATCACAGGGCCAACACAGATAGACAGACAACATTCACACTCACATTCACACACTAGGGCCAATTTAGTGTTGCCAATCAACCTATCCCCAGGTGCATGTCTTTGGAGGTGGGAGGAAGCCGGAGTATCTGGAGGAAACCCACGCACTCACGGGGAGAACATGCAAACTCCACACAGAAAGATCCCGAGCCTGGGATTGAACTCAGGACCTATATATATATATATATATATATATATATATATATATATATATATATATATATATATATATATATATATATATATATATATATATATATATATATATATACATGTACATACATTCATACACATTATTATTTATTATAATGTGTAAATAATAACATTAATTATTATTATTATTATTAGATCTGTACATATTCACTTTACAAAGGACAAGTGTGGCATGTTCTTTTCTATCATTTATCATTTAACTTTATTAAATGTTTGGACAATTTTAGTGCGGTATTTGGCACAGGGAGGCGATAGAAAGAGAACAAAATAATACAGAAGGGAGAATTATAGAGACAAGAGGAGGACAACAACAAAAACCACAACAGTTCAGCAGATACAGTATCTACAAATATGATACCAGTATACATAGAGTAAAAATAAATTATTGAAGTAGACAGTGATATCAAAGTACTGGCAATGATCATTATTACTCTTTAAGTAATAGTAAGAATTAAATTTACCACTCTTAGCACCTTTACTATAAATTCAAATTAAACAATACATATATTAGATAAATACAGACGTCCCTCACCACATCGCAGATTTTTTTTAAAGCATATGGCTAAATGAACTAAACATACTACAACAGTATTGGTCACTAGAGGAAACCAAACCCATTATAACGCGCTGTTCAGTATTGTGTCCACTGATTGGCTCAGCCAATAGTACTTTATTTGAGTAAAATAATGTAAAGATGACTAAAGGTTGTTGTTTCATGTCCAGAGGACTCTTGTAATGTTGAAAAATGTATTTAGAAGGTAGTAAATTGTTGTTTTTTCTGTCGCTATGAACATTTTAGATTTTTATTTAATGATTTCTACTTTGCAGAAATTTGTCATGTTTGTAACCAATTAATAGCAGTAATTGAGAGACGACTGTAGAGTAAGTAGATTATAAAAGAAAGAAAGACACAAACAAAAAAAAAGATGAGAAATATATTCACTTACACAGTGTTATGATAATGATAACAATGAGTCATGCTTTGTTATGTGTCGTGGTGTGGATGTGTATTTGTATGCATCCAAGTGTGTATGTGTGTCAGTATACGAATGTGTCCTTTGTATCTTTACATTAAAATGAAAAACTCTTTAAAAAATCTGAAACTGAAAAAGGGTCTCAAACTGGACAATTTAATGAACTTCCATCCATCCATTTTCTACCGCTTATTCCCTTTGGGGTCGCGGGGGGTGCTGGAGCCTATCTCAGCTAAGCTACAATCGGGCGGAAGGCGGGGTACACCCTAGACAAGTCGCCACCTCATCGCAGGGCCAACACAGATAGACAGACAACATTCACACTCACATCTACACACTAGGGCCAATTTAGTGTTGCCAATCAACTTATCCCCAGGTGCATGTCTTTGGAGGTGGGAGGAAGCCGGAGTACCCGGAGGGAACCCACACAGTCACGGGGAGGACATGCAAACTCCACACAGAAAGATCCCGAGCCCGGGATTGAACCCAAGACTACTCAGGACCTTCGTATTGTGAGGCAGATGCACTAACCCCTCTGCCACCGTGAAGCCCAATTTAATGAACTTGAATGGAGCAAATATCAAGTTATACATGACAATATGGACTGGACTCTTACATTATGTTGGATCCACTATGGACTGTACTCTCACAATATTATGTTAGACCCACTCGACATCCATTGCATTCGGTCTCCCCTAAAGGGGGCGGGGGTTACCCACATATGCGGTCCTCTCTAAGGTTTCTCATAGTCATTCACATCGACGTCCCACTGGGGTGAGTTTTTCCTTGCCCTTATGTGGGCTCTGTACCGAGGATGTCGTTGTGGCTTGTGCAGCCCTTTGAGACACTTGTGATTTAGGGCTTTATAAATAAACATTGATTGATTGATTGAATATTCTGTTTCACAAGTGGTTCAGATTGTAAAAAGCATCAATGCATAAAAACTACAGTTGCAATTATTGTCAAACCAATAATCATATTAGTGGTTGCAACGCTGTCTCTAAATAATTTTGTCACACTAAGCTTTAGATGAGAAGGAAACGCATGCTTGTACTAGGAGCCTTAAATTATAACCTTTTTCTAATGATGAACAGCAACCAGACGGAATGCCTTCCCTGAATGGCAGTGCCCAAATTTAACTTGGCAGTTCTAATCAAATGATTCAGCACATCAAATCAAGCCTTCCCCTAATAATCTGATTATGTGACTGCACTCTGCAGCCTCCTAACGGCAAACAGTATCTACCTTAACCTATTAATATGACCAACCTTGTGTCAGTGATTTCCCCTGCGATGAAAACAGTATCATGTTAATTATCACAACCATCTGGTCTGAGCAGTGGGGACGGGGAAAAAAAAAATCCTCCCAGTCTTTCAGATTCGTAGCTGTCAATCACACACAGTTACAAACACGCCACTGGGGCTCAGGAACAGCAGAGACGAACCATGTTGCATTCACAGGATTTAGCAGTGGCGGTAAATTAATTTTCAGCTGGCAATTTGACTCCCTCTCATGCAAAAAGTTCTTTACAAATTGTAGTACTGAGCGCATAGTTGCTATGGTGCCAG
Organism: Nerophis lumbriciformis; assembly: GCF_033978685.3. NCBI lineage: Eukaryota > Metazoa > Chordata > Actinopteri > Syngnathiformes > Syngnathidae > Nerophis > Nerophis lumbriciformis. Next base: position 12,931,119 of record NC_084551.2, on the reverse strand, counting down.
TAGTGGTCGGAAACCTTGTCGAGGCTCTCGTTTCAGAGGTCTTAAAGACTTTTTAGGGTGTAGGGAAAATGTGCATTTCTGAAATGACAGACCCTGGCAAACATATGGAATCACCAGATCTAAAGTAAGTTCATTCAGTTGTTATTTTGTAGAAAAAAAGCAGATAACAGACATGAGACAAAACTATATGGCATGCAGGTAAAAGTATATTTATTTGCAACAGGGAGCAGACTAACAAGTAAAGTGATCCAGCCCTGTGTGCAGGGCAGGTTGGCTTATAAAGAAGCCTGATTGGCAACAGATAAAAGGTGTGTCTAGAGTGTCAATCAGAGACAAGTGAGATGGCAGCCCTCAGGACAGAGGTGCAGTGGCAGGAAACATAAACCAAAATAAGAGCACTGGACAGGAAACAGCACAGAACACAGGAAAACACAAACATGACTAAACTGTCAGTAGCAGGCCTGACAGTATCCCTCCTTCCTACAACGGATAACAGACGTTTTAAGTTCAACAGAAAGTCCAAAACAATGGGAGGGTAGTGGGAGGGTCGCCAAACTGCGCCCCCGCCTCAAAGGACCTGCCAACAGTCCAGGCCATGTGTCCCCGCAGTCAGCTGGTAAGAGCCAGGTGTCGGTGGCGGGTAGAACTCCGCTGCAGCTGGCGAAGGGGAGCACAAGAAGTGCAGGATGAACGCCCCATTAGCAGCAGAGGTCTACGCCCAGGTTCCAGGTGCTTCTGCTGTCAGCGCAGAGGATGTCCATGGACTGGCCACCGTTGCGACCAACGAGGAGGAAGATAAACACTAGACAGGGGCTTCTGAAGACAGGCGAGGACGGCGAGCGCCAGATGGGTGTTTCAGAAGCAGGCAAGAACAGCGAGCACGCCGGTGAGACGAGCGCTTCTGCAGCAGTCCCACTGGAGATGAGGATGGCGGCGACTGCGGCAGACCCACTGGAGACGAGGATGGCGGCGACTGCGGCAGACCAACTGCAAACGAGGATGGCGGCAACTGCGGCACACCCACTGGAGATGAGGATGGCGGCGACTGCGGCAGACCCACTGGAGACGAGGATGGCGGCGACTGCGGCAGACCAATTGCAAACGAGGATGGCGGCAACTGCGGCACACCCACTGGAGATGAGGATGGCGGCAACTGCGGCAGACCCACTGGAGACGAGAATGGCGGCGACTGCGGCAGACCCACTGCAGACGAGGATAGCGGCGACTGCGGCAGACCCACTGCAGACGAGGATGGCGGCGACTGCGGCAGACCCACTGCAGATGAGGATGGCGGTGACTGCGGCAGACCCACTGGAGACGAGGATGGTGACGACTGCGGCAGACCCACTGCAAACGAGGATGGCGGCGATTGCGGCAGACCCATTGGAGAAGAGGATGGCGTCGACTGCGACAGACCCACTGGAGATGAGGATGGTGGCGACTGCGGCAGACCCACTGGAGACGAGGATGGCGCAGGATGGCGTCCAACAGTCCAGGCCATGTGTCCCCGCAGTCAGCTGGTAAGAGCCAGGTGTCGGTGGCGGGTAGAACTCCGCTGCAGCTGGCGAAGGGGAGCACAAGAAGTGCAGGATGAACGCCCCAGTAGCAGCAGAGGTCTACGCCCAGGTTCCAGGTGCTTCTGCTGTCAGCGCAGAGGATGTCCATGGACTGGCCACCGTTGCGACCAACGAGGAGGAAGATAAACACTAGACAGGGGCTTCTGAAGGCAGGCGAGGACGGCGAGCGCCAGATGGGTGTTTCAGAAGCAGGCAAGAACAGCGAGCACGCCGGTGAGACAGGCGCTTCTGCAGCAGTCTCACTGGAGACGAGGATGGCGGCGATTGCGGCAGACCCATTGGAGAAGAGGATGGCGTCGACTGCGGCAGACCCACTGCAAACGAGGATGGCGGCAACTGCGGCACACCCACTGGAGATGAGGATGGCGGCGACTGCGGCAGACCCACTGGAGACGAGGATGGTGGCGACTGCGGCAGACCCACTGGAGACGAGGATGGCGGCGACTGCGGCAGACCCACTGCAAACGAGGATGGCGGCGATTGCGGCAGACCCATTGGAGAAGCGGATGGCGTCGACTGCGACAGACCCACTGGAGACGAGGATGGCGGCGACTGCGGCAGACCCACTGCAGACGAGTATGGCGGCGACTGCGGCAGACCCACTGGAGACGAGGATGGCGGCGACTGCGGCAGACCCACTGGAGACGAGGATGGCGGCAACTGCAGCAGACCCACTGCAAACGAGGATGGCGGCGATTGCGGCAGACCGATTGGAGAAGAGGATGGCGTCGACTGCGACAGACCCACTGGAGACGAGGATGGCGGCGACTGCGGCAGACCCACTGGAGACGAGGATGGCGCAGACTACGGCAGACCCACTGGAGCGAATAGCGCCGACTACGGCAGACCCACTGGAGCGAATAGCGCAGACTGCGCAGACCCACTGGAGAGGATGGCGGCGTCTGCAGACCCACTGGAGAGGATGGCGGCGTCCAAGCAGGGAGGCTTGGTGGTAGCCTGATGAGGTCATCCAATCAGGGAGGCATGGTAGCGGCATGGATAACGTCATTGAAGCAGGAAGGTGCTGTGCCTCCCCAGATGCACAGCTACTCATAGCTCCCCCCTCAAGGAACTGATCCCAGACGACCGGGTTAAAGGAGAAGCTGGAGAACGCTTCAATGCGGCAATCAGGGCCAAAATCTTGTCAAGCCGCTGGGCCATAGAAATCTCTGCGGGGTCACTCACTGGCTGGATCATTTCTGTCGGGGTTTGGTGTGCGTTGCTTGTAGCATGACCCCAAAGATGCGGAAATAGACAGCGTGCAGGTAAAAGTATTTGTATTGGCAACAGGGTGCACATGAAGCCGACTAACAAGTAGACTGATCCAGTCCTGTGTGCAGGGCAGGTTGGCTTATTAAGAAGCCGGATTGGCAACAGGAAACAGGTGTGTCTAGAGTGCCAATCAGAGACAGGTGAGAGAGGCAGCCTTCAGGACAGAGATGCAGTGACAGGAAACAGAAACCGAAATAAGTGATCCGGACAGGAAGAAGCAGAACACAGGAAAACAAACATGACTAAACTGTCAGTAGCAGGCCTGACACTTACTGGCTTCAAAAAACACTAAAAGAAATGAAGAATATAAAATGTGGTAGTCAATAACAGTTTTAATTTTAGATCAAGTAGAGCAGAAAAAAGTATGGAATCACTCAATTCTGAGAAAAAAAAATGGAATCATTAAAAACAATAACGCACCACAACACATCAGTAGTACTTTGTTGCACCATCTCTGGCTCTTATAACAGCTTGCAGTCTCTGAGGCATTGACTTAACGAGTGACAGTTGGACATTTTAGAACTGCAACCTCAAGCGTAAATTATGGAATTGGAGGAGGACAGCATCAATTAGAGAAAGTTGGAGCAAGTACTGTTTGTGAGGCCATGAAGGTGTACTGGCCTGACTAATTATTGGATGAGTGCTAGAAAGAAATGGGAAAGGGAGGGGGATCCTGTATGTGTGTGTTTGTGTGCGGTGAGAGAGTTGTTTGCATAAGAAAGACGACAACTTTCAAAATATGCAACTTTCGCCGTAGCTAACCAATACTCATCCCAAATAAGAAAAATCTCAGGCGAAAATACCGTAAATTCCGTGCTATTGAGTGCACTCATTCATTTTATTTTGTACACATATTGGCCGCACACGTTTATAAGCCACAGATGTACACATTGAAACATGAAATATTTACACAGGTGCTTGTGTTCATTCGCAAGTTTAACAAAAGACAGTAGCCTCCCGTGAATTGATTAACGTGGACCCCGACTTAAACAAGTTGAAAAACTTATTCAGGTGTTACCATTTAGTGGTCAATTGTACGGAATATGTACTGTACTGTGCAATCTACTCGTATAAGTTTCAATTAATCAATCAAAAACCGGAAAAGTCATTGAGTCATCTTTGCCTTCTCCTTCGGCCTTTAGAGGCCCATTAGTAGAGGTGGATTTCCTTTTTCGATGGCCGGGTTGATTGTCTTTGGCTTTGGGGCTGCGTCTTGTGCATTTCTTCTTTTTTTTTCTCCATGACGAGGTTGAGTCTTTAATGTGCTAAATAGCTCACGAAATGATTTAATGTGAACAATTTAATTGGTCCACCATAACCCGTTCAGCAAGATGAGACGAGGCTCAATTTATTGCTTGTATGTAAAGCTCTTAACCCCGGAAAAATCTATAAATTAGTTGCATTTTTGTATAAAGCGCAGGGTAAAAAAGTAGCGGCTGTCAGTCCAGAATTTACGGTAGTTTAATTCTTACATTTGTTTGCCTTCGCTGCCAACAATACAGGCTTACCAGCGTTCTATCTATCTATCTATCTATCTATCTATCTATCTATCTATCTATCTATCTATCTATCTATCTATCTATCTATCTATATATATATATACATGCAAATGTGTGTGTGTGTGTGTGTGTGTGTGTGTGTGTGTGTGTGTGTGTGTGTGTGTGTGTGTGTGTGTGTGTGTGTGTGTGTGTGTATTCGTGCTAATATCTGATACGATATTGGCACGAATACAGACTTTTATTATGTTGTAGTGTGGCTTGTCAAGAAAGGTTTGATCAAGTCAAATCACTCAGAGAACAATAGTAAGTATAAAAACCACTAAAATTATGACAAATGTATAATTTTAAAGTAGAGTGTTAATTTGTATTTTGGCGACACCTAGTGGTCACAATAGTTAATTAAGTTAAGATCATGATGATGCAGACACTATTGTTACTAGATACTTTTTAATATCCCTATGCTTTAAATACTTTGTATAGGTAAGTAATAATTATTTGATACTTGTTTATATTGACAAATGTGACTGCATAATTGTGCAATTAAGAACACTTGAAGTGAAGTGAAGTGAAGTGAAGTGAAGTGAATTATATTTATATAGCGCTTTTTCTCTAGTGACTCAAAGCGCTTTTACATAGTGAAACCCAATATCTAAGTTACATTTAAACCAGTGTGGGTGGCACTGGGAGCAGGTGGGTAAAGTGTCTTGCCCAAGGACACAACGGCAGTGACTAGGTTGGCAGAAGCGGGTATCGAACCTGCAACCCTCAAGTTGCTGGCACGGCCACTCTACCAACCGAGCTATACCGCCCCTTAATACATACGTCTAGCTTACGTGCTATTGTGTGCTTAGCTGTTGTGTAGCTGCTAGGTCCTAGTAGAGTTTAGCCGTCAATGATTACCTTTTGTAAATGGCTTCACAAAAATACTAGAACAGATCAATATGATGTCCTTGTTGAGGACTTTTAAATGTTAACTGGCTGTTTAGCGTTGCACAAGTAGACGCTCTGCAGGATTGCTTGTATCGGCACTCATATTGGTGATTTTAGATGAGGGCCAATATCATCTGTTTTTTTTGCTGATATCGAACCGATAACCGATATTAATATCAGATCAGGGCACTTCTAGGTGACATACATATTCTAAACAGATTTTTGTAGAAGAGTATTTTACTTCTAAGTGCAAGCCTATCCATGCAGATTTGTTATTTTTTGTTGGTGTAATTGATCAAAAAAAAAAAAAAAGATTAACGCTTTGATAAGTTTATAAACTGTTTAATTTAATTTTCAGACAATTTTTCTTTAGTAGGTGGCAAAATAGCTTGTTTGTTACAGTAAAACGTTGACTTTTTCATTGTTTGTCATTGTGAGTTTTGTAAGGTTGACATAGTTCTACAAAAATCATCACACATGATTGATAGTCATCTGTATTCCATCATTTGTAAATGTATGAACATATTTTGACACTTTTGCATGTACTGTCCAACTCTCCGGGTGTTGACAGCAATGACTGCCACTGCCTGCTGACATCAGTATGCGGCTCATTGCAGTTTATGGAAGGAAAGAATTAAAGAAAGCTTTTACTTAAACTGGAGCCACCAGAGGATAGAGGAGGAACACAGGATGATGCTCTCCTGGAGGTGAACCACCACTGACCGTCTGCCACATGAATTATTCCGTGGTTTTAGACTATATTCCAAAGTTGTGGAATTGGGTTATGATATAATTTCACAGGCCACTTGCTTGTCTTCCTTTGCAGTCCAACAGGCTAATTGAACAGAGTGATTTCCAGTTTGGACGACCATTTAGAATATGGCTACTGATTTTTTTTTCTTCTTTCATTTATTTATTTATTTATGTATACTTTTTTCAACTGCTGACTAAATGTAGTCAGAGGAATTCCGTTAACACTGTGAGTGACAGTATATAAATATTGATTCAAATGTTTTGAAGAAAAATGCAAATCTTGAATCTGGAAATCCCCCTCTTGTGTGGGTGTAATATTCATATTCACAGAAAAATGTGTGTACAGTATTCCCAATCTGCAATGATGGTGGTTTGCATCTTTTATTTCCTGGCCTGCGTGTCCCATCCGTCCATCCATTTTCTACCGCTTGTCCCTTTTGGGTTGCGGGGGGGTCGCTGGAGCCTCTCTCAGCTGCATTCGGGCGGAAGGCGGGGTCAGGGCTGGCCCGTGGCATAGGCCGTATAGGCAAATGCTAAGGGCGCTGTCCATCAGGGGGCGCCACGCCAGTGCCACAAATGTTGGAGAAAAAAAAAAAAAGTTGGTACTATTATTTCTAAATACAAAAAATAATCCCACGTTAATTAAAATGCAAAGTAAAGCCTATATAATAGAAATATTATTTGTTACAATATTACGCCCCCCCCCCACCCCCCCACCCCCCGCACGGTGCGCCCCCTTCCTTCCCGTATCATGACTCTTTTTGGACGTCACCACATCAAAAAATCAACACAAGATGTCAAAACGGCCAAAACTGTCAGGTGCCCAGGGAAGAAAAAAGAGATAAGAAGAGGAGGAGAAACGAGAAAAAGACAGAGGTAGCAGGTAGGTAACGTTAGCCTACATGACATTATTTGTCTGTTACAGAATGTGATAGTAACCTGGCTTTTTAGCATTAAGCTAATGTTACATGATTCGGCAATTGCTAATCAATAAGTAGCTAGTTCTGTTTTAACGTCGGGTTAATATTGTGGAGGGGGCTAAATTGTTATGGAAAATAATAATGTAACGTTAGGTAATTACAGTACTCCCACCTTACATTCCTCAGGGACATTTGTATTAGATCTTTTAAGCAGGTGTTATTGCCTTCTGGTTAGCTAATGTTTGCCCTGCAGGTAATAGTCACTTTTCCACCCCTTTATATATTAGGTATAGTTGTAAGCCTAGTTGTTAAAGTGCACATCATTAATGTTAATTAATATGTATGTAAAAAATATTGTATTTCATATATTCATTTTTTATTTTTTGCATTCATTTATTTATTCATATTTTTTTTATCTTGTTAACTATTCTGATTGTTAATTTGCTTTCTTTAAGTAAAAAAAAGGTCAAAGACAAAGCTATTTGGTTTCTTGTGAGTATATACACTTCACTGCCGATGTGGGGGGGCGCCACCTAAAATCTTGCCTAGGGCGCCAGATTGGTTAGGGCCGGGCCTGGGCGGGGTACACCCTGGACATGTCGCCACCTCATCGCAGGGCCAACACAGATAGACAGACAACATTCACACTCACATTCACACACTAGGGCCAATTTTAGTGTTGCCAATCAACCTATCCCCAGGTGCATGTCTTTGGAGGTGGGAGGAAGCCGGAATACCCGGAGGGAACCCACGTGTCATCTAGGGTTAATGAAATAAACCGATGGAGTGTATTGTTGGTGCAAGGCTACAAATTTTAACTGCAAATATTAGTTGTTGTTTTTTATTTGATGGTGACCATTAGAGTACTCCAAATATATTAAGTTTGGTTGTGAGATACTGTAAATGTTGGTATTTATTTGATACAAGTAAATACAGGGATAATATTGATTCTTTTACTTGAACATTTTCAAGATTTTTTTTTTAATGATTTTCATGATTTTGCAGTTTGTTGAAAAACATTTTGATTTATATGCCGGTACTTTAAATATGCAGACGTAGTTTCTGCACGGCCGCTGCATTGAGAGCAGGGGTGTTCGGGGGAGTTTCTTTTTTCTAATTATTATCAATGCACACATGTTAAAATTGCAATTTCAATGTTGTTGATGTGCACTTATGAGACCAAAAAATAAGGTAATGGCAAGCAGAACATTTTCTTGTTCATTTCAGCTTTTTTCCAAACTATGCATTGAGGCGAGAAAAGTGTGTTTCATCCAATTATGTGATTAATCGAACAAACTAATCGATAGATTACTCGATTACGAAAATAATCGATAGCATCAGCGTTGAAAACATCAATAAACAAATCAGTGTTAAAAAAAAAAGCATACAGCTTGTGCAGTGTTCAGTTAAAGAAAGGAATTAAAAATGAGAGGCAAAAAATATACATGTACTGAAGTGATAAAATAGGGATATGTATTTATAATAGTGCCGTAAATAGAAAATCTGAGGATCAATTTGACCCTTAATGTGCAAACAGAATGTATGTGAAAACATGTTTTTTTCATATTTTATTTGGTATGAACTCTTTTAATTAATTATATTATGTAATATATTCCTTCTGTTGCTTTCTTAACATATTATATTGCCTTTGCATAGTATTGTTTTTTTATATTCTACTGAATTTTTCCTCTTTAGTTTTTTTTTTTCTTCTATATTTTCTTCTTATTACTGAGCTATTCTGATGAAACATTTTCCCTTTGAGGATCAAAAAGTTTGTCTAAGTCTTTACGTTTTAATACGTTATTATTATGAATAATGTTACTGCAAAAAAGCACTGACAAAATGTAAAATACAAAGAATAGATTTTAGAAAAAAAACAACTAAAAGCTAACTGTTTATGCAGCTAGTTAATTTTACTTGATAAGACGTACTGAATTAAAATGTGTATACCTAGAAATTAGCAGGACTTTTAATATGGAAATAAGTATTTTATTCTGAAAACCACCATTATTCAACCTCAGGATGTTGCTGAATCTTTAAACAAGATTTTCATTGTGGAGGAAAACCAAAATATCTTATTTGATTTCAATTTTAATTTTTTTTAGATACAATAGATACAATATAATTATTCATGCTAAAATAAAAATAATGACTACAACTATTTAAATTGAAACTTAAAACTAAGGACATTTCTAGAATACACTTCAGAAGAAAAGAAATACTAAAAACTAACTAACTGTTTATGCAGCTAGTTAATTTTCCTTGATAAGACGTACTGAATTAAAGTGTGTATATCTAGAAATTAGCAGGACTTTTAATATGGAAATAAGTATTTTATTCTGAAAACCACCATTATTCAACCTCAGGATGTTGCGGAATCTTTAAACAAGATTTTCAATGTGGAGGAAAACCAAAATATCTCATTTGATTTCAATTTAAAAAAATTTTTAGATAAAATAGATACAATATAATTATTCATGCTAAAATAAAAATAATGACTACAAATATTTAAATTGAAACTTAAAACTAAGGACATTTCTAGAATACACTTCAGAAGAAAAAAAATACTAAAAACTAACTAACTGTTTATGCAGCTAGTTAATTTTACTTGATAAGACGTACTGAATTAAAATGTGTATATCTAGAAATTAGCAGGACTTTTAATATGGAAATAAGTATTTTATTCTAAAAACCAACATTATTCAACATCAGGATGTTGCGGAATCTTTAAACAAGATTTTCAATGCAGGGAAAACCAAAATATGTTATTTGATTTAAATGTTACATTTTTTAGATAGAATAGACACAATATAATTATTCATGTTAAAATTAAGATAATGACTACAAATATTGAAATTAAAACTTAAAACTTAGGACATTTCCAGAATAAACTTCAGAAAGAAAAAAAATAGCTAACTATTTATGCAGCTAGTTAACTTTACTTGATAAGACATACTGAATTAAAATGTGTATATCTAGAAATTAGCAGGACTTTTAATACGGAAATAAGTATTTTATTCTGAAAACCACCATTATTCAACCTCAGGATGTTGCAGAATCTTTAAACAAGATTTTCAATGCAGGGGAAAACCAAAATATCTTATTTGATGTCAATTTAAATTTTTTTGGATAGAATAGACACAATATAATTATTCATGCTACCCCGAAAGGGACAAACGGTAGAAAATGAATGGATGGATGCATGCTAAAATTAAGATAATGACTACAAATATTGAATTTAAAACTTAAAACTGAGGACATTTCGAGAATACACTTCAAAAAATAAATAAATAAAAAATCTAATTAACTGTTTATGCAGCTAGTTAATTTTACTTGATAAGACGTACTGAATTAAAATGTGTATACCTAGAAATTAGCAGGACTTTTAATATATGGAAATTAGTATTTTATTCTGAAAACCACCATTATTCAACCTCAGGATGTTGCGGAATCTTTAAACAAGATTTTCAATGCAGGGGAAAACCAAAATATCTTATTTGATTTAAATTATACTTTTTTTTAGATGGAATACACACAATGTAATTATTCATGCTAAAATTAAGATAATGACTACAAATATTAAAATTAAAACTTAAAACTAAGGACATTTCTAGAATAGACTTCACAAAAGAAAAAAAACTGTTTATGCAGCTAGTTAATTTTACATGATAAGACGTACTGAATTAAAATGTGTATATCTAGAAATTAGCAGGACTTTTAATATGGAAATAAGTATTTTATTCTGAAAACCACCATTATTCAACCTCAGGATGTTGCGGAATCTTTAAACACGATTTTCAATGTGGAGGAAAACCAAAATATCTTATTTGATTTCAATTATATATATATTTTTAGATAGAATACACACAATATAATTATTCATGCTAAAATTAAGATAATGACTACAAATATTGAAATGAAAACTTAAAACTTAGGACATTTTCAGAATAGACTTCAGAAAGAAAAAAAGTAACTAACTATGTATGCAGCTAGTTAACTTTACTTGATAAGACATACTGAATTAAAATGTGTATATCTAGAAATTAGTAGGACTTTTAATACGGAAATAAGTATTTTATTCTGAAAACCACCATTATTCAACCTCAGGGTGTTGCAGAATCTTTAAACAAGATTTTCAATGCAGGGGGAAACCAAAATATCTTATTTGATTTAAAAAAAAAATTTTTTTGGATAGAATAGACACAATATAATTATTCATGCTAAAATTAAGATAATGACTACAAATATTGAAATTAAAACTTAAAACTAAGGACATTTCTAGAATAGACTTCACAAAAGAAAAAAAACTGTTTATGCAGCTAGTTAATTTTACATGATAAGGCGTACTGAATTAAAATGTGTATACCTAGAAATTAGCAGGACTTTTAATATGGAAATAAGTATTTTATTCTGAAAACCACCATTATTCAACCTCAGGATGTTGCGGAATCTTTAAACAAGATTTTCAATGTGGAGGAAAACCAAAATATCTTATTTGATTTCAATTTAAAAAAAATGTAGATAGAATAGACACAATATAATTATTCATGCTAAAATTAAGATAATGACTACACATATTTAAATTAAAACTTTAAACTAAGGACATTTCTAGAATCGACTTCAGAAAACCCCCCACTAAAAACTAACTAACTGTTTATGCAGCTAGTTAACTGTACTTGATAAGACGTACTGAATTAACATGTGTATATCTAGAAATTACCAGGACTTTTAATACGGAAATAAGTATTTTATTCTGAAAACCACCATTCTTCAACCTCAGGATGTTGCGGAATCTTTAAACAAGATTTTCAATGCAGGGGAAAACCAAAATATCTTATTTGATTTAAATTATAATTTTTTTTAGATAGAATACACACAATGCTAAAATTAAGATAATGACTACAAATATTGAAATTAAAACTTAAAACTAAGGACATTTCTAGAATAGACTTCAGAAAAAAATACTAAAAACTAACTAACTGTTTATGCAGCTAGTTAATTTTACTTGATAAGACGTACTGAATTAAAATGTGTATACCTAGAAATTAGCAGGACTTTTAAAATGGAAATAAGTATTTTATTCTGAAAACCACCATCATTCAACCTCAGGATGTTGCGGAATCTTTAAACAAGATTTTCAATGCAGGGGAAAACCAAAATATCTTATTTGATTTAAATGTTATATATATTTTTTTAGATAGAATAGACAATATAATTATCCATGCTAAAATTAAGATAATGACTACAAATATTGAAATGAAAACCTAAAACGTAGGACATTTCCAGAATAGACTTCATAAAGAAAGAAAAAATAACTGTTTATGCAGCTAGTTAATTTTACTTGATAAGACGTACTGAATTAAAATGTGTATATCTAGAAATTAGCAGGACTTTTAATATGGAAATAAGTATTTTATTCTGAAAACCACCATTATTCAACCTCAGGATGTTGCGGAATCTTTAAACAAGATTTTCAATGCAGGGGAAAACCAAAATATCTTTTCTGATTTCAATTTTACATTTTTTTTTTTTAGATAGAATAGACAAAATATAAATATTCATTCTAAAATTAAGATAATGACTACACATATTTGAATTAAAACTTAAAACCAAGGACATTTCTAAAATAGACTTAAGAAAAAAAAATACTAAAGACTAACTAACTCTTTATGCAGCTAGTTAATTTTACTTGATAAGACGTACTGAATTAAAATGTGTATACCTAGAAATTAGCAGGACTTTTAAAATGGAAATAAGTATTTTATTCTGAAAACCACCATTATTCAACCTCAGGATGTTGCGGAATCTTTAAACAAGATTTTCAATGCAGGGGAAAACTAAAATATCTTATTTGATTTAAATTTTATATTTTTTAGATAGAATAGACACAATATAATTGTTCATGCTAAAATTAAGATAATGACTACAAATATTGAAATGAAAACTTAAAACTAAGGACATTTCTAAAATGGACTTCACAAAAGAAAAAAAAAACTCTTTATGCAGCTAGTTAATTTTACTTGATAAGACGTACTGAATTAAAGTGTGTATATCTAGAAATTAGCAGGACTTTTAGTATGGAAATAAGTATTTTATTCTGAAAACCACCATTATTCAACCTCAGGATGTTGCGGAATCTTTAAACACGATTTTCAATGCCAGGGAAAACCAAAATATCTTATTTGATTTCAATTTTATATTTTTTAGATAGAATAGACACAATTTAATTATTCATGCTAAAATTAAGATAATGGCTACACATATTTAAATTAAAACTTTAAACTGAGGACAATTCTAGAATAGACTTCAGAAAAAAAATACTAAAAACTAATTAACTGTTTATGCAGCTAGTTAACTTTACTTGATAAGACATACTGAATTAAAATGTGTATACCTAGAAATTAGCATGACTTTTAATATGGAAATTAGTATTTTATTCTGAAAACCACCGTTATCCAACCTCAGGATGTTGCGGAATTTTTAAACAAGATTTTTTCAATGCCAGGGAAAACCAAAATATCTTATTTGATTCCAATTTTTAAAAAAATGAGATAGAATAGACACAATATAATTATTCATGCTAAAATTAAGATAATGACTACAAATATTGAAATTAAAACTTAAAACTAAGGACATTTCTAGAATAGACTTCACAAAAGAAAAAAAACTGTTTATGCAGCTAGTTAATTTTACATGATAAGGCGTACTGAATTAAAATGTGTATACCTAGAAATTAGCAGGACTTTTAATATGGAAATAAGTATTTTATTCTGAAAACCACCATTATTCAACCTCAGGATGTTGCGGAATCTTTAAACAAGATTTTCAATGTGGAGGAAAACCAAAATATCTTATTTGATTTCAATTTAAAAAAAATGTAGATAGAATAGACACAATATAATTATTCATGCTAAAATTAAGATAATGACTACACATATTTAAATTAAAACTTTAAACTAAGGACATTTCTAGAATCGACTTCAGAAAACCCCCCACTAAAAACTAACTAACTGTTTATGCAGCTAGTTAACTGTACTTGATAAGACGTACTGAATTAACATGTGTATATCTAGAAATTACCAGGACTTTTAATACGGAAATAAGTATTTTATTCTGAAAACCACCATTCTTCAACCTCAGGATGTTGCGGAATCTTTAAACAAGATTTTCAATGCAGGGGAAAACCAAAATATCTTATTTGATTTAAATTATAATTTTTTTTAGATAGAATACACACAATGCTAAAATTAAGATAATGACTACAAATATTGAAATTAAAACTTAAAACTAAGGACATTTCTAGAATAGACTTCAGAAAAAAATACTAAAAACTAACTAACTGTTTATGCAGCTAGTTAATTTTACTTGATAAGACGTACTGAATTAAAATGTGTATACCTAGAAATTAGCAGGACTTTTAAAATGGAAATAAGTATTTTATTCTGAAAACCACCATCATTCAACCTCAGGATGTTGCGGAATCTTTAAACAAGATTTTCAATGCAGGGGAAAACCAAAATATCTTATTTGATTTAAATGTTATATATATTTTTTTAGATAGAATAGACAATATAATTATCCATGCTAAAATTAAGATAATGACTACAAATATTGAAATGAAAACCTAAAACGTAGGACATTTCCAGAATAGACTTCATAAAGAAAGAAAAAATAACTGTTTATGCAGCTAGTTAATTTTACTTGATAAGACGTACTGAATTAAAATGTGTATATCTAGAAATTAGCAGGACTTTTAATATGGAAATAAGTATTTTATTCTGAAAACCACCATTATTCAACCTCAGGATGTTGCGGAATCTTTAAACAAGATTTTCAATGCAGGGGAAAACCAAAATATCTTTTCTGATTTCAATTTTACATTTTTTTTTTTTAGATAGAATAGACAAAATATAAATATTCATTCTAAAATTAAGATAATGACTACACATATTTGAATTAAAACTTAAAACCAAGGACATTTCTAAAATAGACTTAAGAAAAAAAAATACTAAAGACTAACTAACTCTTTATGCAGCTAGTTAATTTTACTTGATAAGACGTACTGAATTAAAATGTGTATACCTAGAAATTAGCAGGACTTTTAAAATGGAAATAAGTATTTTATTCTGAAAACCACCATTATTCAACCTCAGGATGTTGCGGAATCTTTAAACAAGATTTTCAATGCAGGGGAAAACTAAAATATCTTATTTGATTTAAATTTTATATTTTTTAGATAGAATAGACACAATATAATTGTTCATGCTAAAATTAAGATAATGACTACAAATATTGAAATGAAAACTTAAAACTAAGGACATTTCTAAAATGGACTTCACAAAAGAAAAAAAAAACTCTTTATGCAGCTAGTTAATTTTACTTGATAAGACGTACTGAATTAAAGTGTGTATATCTAGAAATTAGCAGGACTTTTAGTATGGAAATAAGTATTTTATTCTGAAAACCACCATTATTCAACCTCAGGATGTTGCGGAATCTTTAAACACGATTTTCAATGCCAGGGAAAACCAAAATATCTTATTTGATTTCAATTTTATATTTTTTAGATAGAATAGACACAATTTAATTATTCATGCTAAAATTAAGATAATGGCTACACATATTTAAATTAAAACTTTAAACTGAGGACAATTCTAGAATAGACTTCAGAAAAAAAATACTAAAAACTAATTAACTGTTTATGCAGCTAGTTAACTTTACTTGATAAGACATACTGAATTAAAATGTGTATACCTAGAAATTAGCATGACTTTTAATATGGAAATTAGTATTTTATTCTGAAAACCACCGTTATCCAACCTCAGGATGTTGCGGAATTTTTAAACAAGATTTTTTCAATGCCAGGGAAAACCAAAATATCTTATTTGATTCCAATTTTTAAAAAAATGAGATAGAATAGACACAATATAATTATTCATGCTAAAATTAAGATAATGGCTACACATATTTAAATTAAAACTTTAAACTAAGGACATTTCTAGAATTGACTTCAGAAAAAAATACTAAAAACTAACTAACTGTTTATGCAGCTAGTTAATTTGACTTGATAAGACATACTGAATTAAAATGTGTATACCTAGAAATTAGCAGGACTTTTAATATGGAAATTAGTATTTTATTCTGAAAACCACCGTTATTCAACCTCAGGATGTTGCGGAATCTTTAAACAAGATTTTCAATGTAGGGGAAAACTAAAATATCTTATTTGATTTAAATTTTATATTTTTTAGATAGAATAGACAAAATATAAATATTTATGCTAAAATTAAGATAATGACTACACATATTTAAATTAAAACTTAAAACTAAGGACATTTCTAGAATAAACTTAAGAAAAGAAAATACTACATTTTACTTGATAAGACGTACTGAATTAAAATGTGTATATCTAGAAATTAGCAGGACTTTTAATATGGAAAAAAGTATTTTATTCTGAAAACCACCATTATTCAACCTCAGGATGTTGCAGAATCTTTAAACAAGATTTTCAATGCAGGGGAAAAACAAAATATCTTATTTGATTACAATTTAAAAAAATGTTTTTGATAGAATAGACACAATATAATTATTCATGCTAAAATTAAGATAATGGCTACACATATTTAAATTAAAACTTTAAACTAAGGACATTTCTAGAATTGACTTCAGAAAAAAATACTAAAAACTAACTAACTGTTTATGCAGCTAGTTAATTTTACTTGATAAGACGTACTGAATTAAAATGTGTATACCTAGAAATTAGCAGGACTTTTAATATGGAAATTAGTATTTTATTCTGAAAACCACCATTATTCACCCTCAGGATGTTGCGGAATCTTTAAACAAGATGTTCAATACAGGGGAAAACCAAAATATCTTATTTGATTTCAATTATATATTTTTTTTAGATAGAATACACACAATGTAATTATTCATGCTAAAATTAAGATAATGACTACAAATATTGAAATGAAAACCTAAAACTTAGGACATATCCAGAATAGACTTCACAAAAGAAAAAAAAAACTGTTTATGCAGTTAGTTAACTTTACTTGATAAGATGTACTGAATTAAAATGTGTATACCTAGAAATTAGCAGGACTTTTAATATGGAAATTAGTATTTTATTCTGAAAACCACCATTATTCAACCTCAGGATGTTGCGGAATCTTTAAACAAGATTTCCAATGCAGGGGAAAACCAAAATATCTTATTTGATTTCAAATTTTTTTTTAATTAGATAGAATAGACACAATATAATTATTCATGATAAAATTAAGATAATGACTACAAATATTGAAATGAAAACTTAAAACTAAGGACATTTCTAGAATAGACTTCACAAAAGAAAAAAAAAACTGTTTATGCAGGTAGTTAATTTTACTTGATAAGACGTACTGAATTAAAGTGTGTTTATATAGAAATTAGCAGGACTTTTAAAATGGAAATAAGTATTTTATTCTGAAAACCACCATCATTCAACCTCAGGATGTTGCGGAATCTTTAAACAAGATTTTCAATGCAGGGGAAAACCAAAATATCTTATTTGATTCCAATTTAAAAAAAAATGAGATAGAATAGACACAATATAATTATTCATGCTAAAATTAAGATAATGGCTACACATATTTAAATTAAAACTTTAAACTAAGGACATTTCTAGAATTGACTTCAGAAAAAAATACTAAAAACTAACTAACTGTTTATGCAGCTAGTTAATTTTACTTGATAAGACGTACTGAATTAAAATGTGTATACCTAGAAATTAGCAGGACTTTTAATATGGAAATTAGTATTTTATTCTGAAAACCACCGTTATTCAACCTCAGGATGTTGCGGAATCTTTAAACAAGATTTTCAATGCAGGGGAAAACTAAAATATCTTATTTGATTTAAATTTTATATTTTTTAGATAGAATAGACAAAATATAAATATTTATGCTAAAATTAAGATAATGACTACACATATTTAAATTAAAACTTAAAACTAAGGACATTTCTAGAATAAACTTAAGAAAAGAAAATACTACATTTTACTTGATAAGACGTACTGAATTAAAATGTGTATATCTAGAAATTAACAGGACTTTTAATATGGAAAAACGTATTTTATTCTGAAAACCACCATTATTCAACCTCAGGATGTTGCAGAATCTTTAAACAAGATTTTCAATGCAGGGGAAAAACAAAATATCTTATTTGATTACAATTTAAAAAAATGTTTTTGATAGAATAGACACAATATAATTATTCATGCTAAAATTAAGATAATGGCTACACATATTTAAATTAAAACTTTAAACTAAGGACATTTCTAGAATTGACTTCAGAAAAAAATACTAAAAACTAACTAACTGTTTATGCAGCTAGTTAATTTAACTTGATAAGACATACTGAATTAACATGTGTATACCTAGAAATTAGCAGGACTTTTAATATGGAAATTAGTATTTTATTCTGAAAACCACCATTATTCACCCTCAGGATGTTGCGGAATCTTTAAACAAGATGTTCAATACAGGGGAAAACCAAAATATCTTATTTGATTTCAATTATATATATTTTTTAGATAGAATACACACAATGTAATTATTCATGCTAAAATTAAGATAATGACTACAAATATTGAAATGAAAACCTAAAACTTAGGACATATCCAGAATAGACTTCACAAAAGAAAAAAAAACCTGTTTATGCAGTTAGTTAACTTTACTTGATAAGATGTACTGAATTAAAATGTGTATACCTAGAAATTAGCAGGACTTTTAATATGGAAATTAGTATTTTATTCTGAAAACCACCATTATTCAACCTCAGGATGTTGCGGAATCTTTAAACAAGATTTCCAATGCAGGGGAAAACCAAAATATCTTATTTGATTTCAATTTTAAAAAAATGAGATAGAATAGATACAATATAATTATTCATGCTAAAATTAAGATAATGATTACAAATATTGAAATTAAAACTTAAAACTAAGGACATTTCTAGAATAGACTTCAGAAAAAAATACTAAAAACTAAGTAACTGTTAATGCAACTAGTTACCTTTACTTGTTAAGACGTACTGAATTAAAATGTGTATACCTAGAAATTAGCAGGACTTTTAATATGGAAATTAGTATTTTATTCTGAAAACCACCATTATTCACCCTCAGGATGTTGCGGAATCTTTAAACAAGATGTTCAATACAGGGGAAAACCAAAATATCTTATTTGATTTAAATTATATGTTTTTTTTTAGATAGAATACACACAATGTAATTATTCATGCTAAAATTAAGATAATGACTACAAATATTGAAATGAAAACTTAAAACTTAGGACATTTCCAGAATAGACTTCAGAAAAAAAATAATTACTAACTGTTTATGCAGCTAGTTAATTTTACTTGATAAGACGTACTGAATTAAAGTGTGTATATCTAGAAATTAGCAGGACTTTTAATATGGAAATAAGTATTTTATTCTGAAAACCACCATTATTCAACCTCAGGATGTTGCGGAATCTTTAAACAAGATTTTCAATGCCAGGGAAAACCAAAATATCTTATTTGATTTCAATTTAAAAAAAAAATTAGAAAGAATAGACACAATATAATTATTCATGCCAAAATTAAGATAATGACTACACATATTTAAATTAAAACTTAAAACTAAGGACATTTCTAGAATAGACTTCAGAAAAAAATGCTAAAAACTAACTAACTGTTCATGCAGCTAGTTAACTTTACTTGATAAGACGTACTGAATTAAAATGTGTACATCTAGAAATTAGCAGGACTTTTAATATGGAAATAAGTATTTTATTCTGAAAACCACCATTTTTCAACCTCAGGATGTTGCGGAATCTTTAAACAAGATTTTCAATGCAGGGGAAAACCAAAATATGTTATTTGATTTAAATGTTACATTTTTTTAGATAGAATAGACACAATATAATTATTCATGCTAAAATTAAGATAATGACTACAAATATTGAAATGAAAACTTAAAACTTAGGACATTTCCAGAATAGACTTCAGAAAGAAAAAAAAATAGCTAACTATTTATGCAGCTAGTTAACTTTACTTGATAAGACATACTGAATTAAAATGTGTATATCTAGAAATTAGCAAGACTTTTAATACGGAAATAAGTATTTTATTCTGAAAACCACCATTATTCAACCTCAGGATGTTGCGGAATCTTTAAACAAGATTTTCAATGCAGGGGAAAACCAAAATATCTTATTTGATTTCAATTTAAAAATGTTTGGATAGAATAGACACAATATAATTATTCATGCTACCCCGAAAGGGACAAACGGTAGAAAATGAATGGATGGATGCATGCTAAAATTAAGATAATGACTACAAATATTGAATTTAAAACTTAAAACTGAGGACATTTCTAGAATACACTTCAGAAAAAAAATTAAAATAAAATCTAATTAACTGTTTATGCAGCTAGTTAATTTTACTTGATAAGACGTACTGAATTAAAATGTGTATACCTAGAAATTAGCAGGACTTTTAATATGGAAATTAGTATTTTATTCTGAAAACCACCATTATTCAACCTCAGGATGTTGCAGAATCTTTAAACAAGATTTTCAATGCAATGTTATTTGATTTATTTAATTATTTAATGCTCAAATTAAAATAATGACTACAAATATTTAAATGAAAAAATTAAAATATTAGAAATTAAATGATCAATCTTGGCAAGTGGCAAATAATTACAGTTTATATTCTTAACAAGCAGCATCTCTCTAATTGAGCGATCAATGACGACTTAGGACCAGGAAGTGTAATCCGGATGTCAAGTCAATTGGCCTGAGCCAAAACCTACGGTGGCCGACGAGGAACAGATCTTATCTCCAAGGAAAATCGCGAAGACTTTGACTTCCCAGACACAGTTGGGAGAGAAAAGAGAGAGAGAGAGGAGAGGAGAGAGAGAGAGCGTGCATAATCGAGCAAGAGAAGGAGAGAGGGGCAACGCCAAAGCCAGAGCCTGGGAGGACAGAAAGATAAAGACAGACGGAACGATATACGTTTAAAAAAAAAAAAAAAAAGTAGTTAAGCCCCCTTCTTTATCGTTTTCTTTCTCACTTACCAGCAGACAAAATATTTAAAAAAAACACTGCTTGGATGAAGCAAAACCTATCGATCTGTCCGCACTACACCTGGACTCAGTGAGCGTCGCACAGCAGGCATGTCCCGCAGGAAGCAGAGCAACCCCCGGCAGATCAAACGTGAGTTCAATTCCCTTCTTTCCAATCTTGTCTCTCGGCTTTAAGGAGTTGTTTTAATTGTACTCGTATTTGTAAACGCGGGGGTGACTGACTGCCGCCGTTCACGTCCCTTCCGTGGGCTTCGTACAAGGAGGTGAGTTCCGCTGCTAAACTGCTGCTGGCTCAAAAGTTTTTAGCACCGGTGGAAAATGACTAAAAAGACGCTTTATTATGTCCTACTTTTACCTACTTTTCACCCACCGACGTGTGTCACGGTGCCACGCGTGTGTGTTGACACCCCGCCATTGTGATGGACGTTAGATAGTGGGACAAAAATAATAAAAATAAAAAAACACACCAAAATGTTAAATAATTATACTATTAGATGCTTGAAGTTCCACGTATCTGTCAATCACACACACACACACACACACCCACACCCACGCAAAACACACACACATTAGCATAGGCATTGACCCCCACGTGCAGGTGTGTGTACCTGACCAATACACACAATTTACACCACCTTTTTTTACTCCTTCTATTTTTTTGTGAGTACAGTACACACCAGTTTTACAGTTATTAATTAAAATCATATTTTTGTAATATTACATAATGTATTTAACTTCAACAAGCATTATTATTAACATATAAATGTAAACATTCATTAGAATTTGAGTAACATTATGACATTTTCATTTACGTGCGGCTTTTCCTTCATTTTGATGATCTTTTTAAGGATGAAGGTATAACCTTTTGGCCTTTTTGACCCTTTTCTTTTCGAATTTGTTTTACGATAAATATCGACAATATTTTATCGAATTTATTTGTTTATATTATACCATCACACGGTCACACCTATGTACAAAACATAGCTCTGAAATACATACAGCTGTGTGTTTAATAAGTGTGTTTCTTCCAACACGTCACTGTACTACTAGTCGATATGTACACTATGAAAAATGCATGGCTACTAACCTATCCGAAGCTCGGAATACCTTTTTTAAAACAGCCATAAACGAGGGAGGGATGAAAGAATATTTGTCGTTTGTGTAAGCGTGTGTGTATTTGCATGCTTGCACTCATCTCTTCTAGAGGACACATTGTAATTGGTGCACAGGAGCTTATTATTGTTGCCTTTTTCCAAAGGCCATTGTGCATTGTGTGTTTTTTTTAATTTCATATGCAAACTATTTGTTTTCCCATCATTATTTTGTGCGTGGTTTAAATCTGTATAATCAAAATGCTAACCGAGTAGCATTTCGAGTATAATACATACTAATTAAACATTGTTACTTATTTTCCCATTCAAACTTTTTACTTACGTACTAGAAGTGTTCTTATGAATGTATGTAGGTCCTTCGAAGAATTTGAAAATACACTCTTCAGAGGGACACAAATATGGGGAAAAGTAATGGAGAATTCTGGACAATGTATGTGTTATCCATACAGTGCTGTTAATTTACAACATCCGAGCCACAACGGCATCAAATCAAGCACAACAACGAATATGACGCGAAAGACGCGCTCGCCTTTGCAACCAATCCAATCGCAGCGTCCAAATGTTGTTGTCAAGCGAAAGGAAGTCTAACATTCGTGTTGCAGTTTCATCGTTGTGACCCGGCCGTGTGTGAATTAGTATGTCATGTGTAAGATCATGTTAATGCGCAGCCGGTGTGCGGCTGTATAATCAAGCTGTAGTTGCATGCAGAAAGGTCACAAGGAGCCTAGATCCTCTCGCACACCCCGGGAACTCTGGGGGGGGGAAAAAAAAAAAGGCACCGCGTGGAAAGTCAACGCAGACAGTCGTTCTAAAGGACAAAAAAGGTTGTTGGGCGCAGTGCCCCCACCACCGCCACTACCACCACCACCCTTCTCCCTGCATACATTGGACTGTTATCTAAAATTGTGATTTATGCAGTATTTTAATATTTTGCTTATTCTTTCCCCTTGGGTGCTCTCTGAGCAGTGATAAAAAGGAAATGCTGAAAGAGCACCATTAATTTGCTCCGATGACTGGGGCGATAAGGGCAGATAATGGGAAAGATAAGCGGGGGAAGATATACCATCTGAAACCCGATTATTACCATTAAAATTCCAGCCTAGCAATCTGCAGCTGCCTGATAATTCCTTCTCCGTTTCCACCACTTTGGATGATAAGGCAAAAAATAGTCACTCAGTGCTCCTTGATTAGGCTGCCTGGATATCCCGATAATACAGTGATAAATTATGTATTTTGCCCTCTTGTTTTTTTTCTGTGAAATGTTACACACACACATTTATGTTTATAAATATATATATATATATATATATATACCTTTTTTCTATATATATTGCCCTCTTTCTGTATCAGCGTCCCCTTTTCCAAGAAAGCGAGAGAAAAAAAGCAGACTTTTATTGTAATAAGAATGTGATAGAAAAAGGAGATTGTGGTGAAGGTGTTTTGTGTGGGGGCACATATCAATGTTATCAGCTCATCTCCCCAGCCCAGCTGCTAGCTGCTGTTGTTTTTAGCCTTATCACCCCGTGCCAATATGCCAATAAATTGCCCAGATTGTTAGGCAGGTCAGTAGAATTGGACAGGAGTGATGAAAATATCTCTGATGGTGATTAGCTGCTGTAGCATGAAGTGGGGAATTCCAGCAAGCTCCCTCTACCCTGTCTTGTCTCGCTCGCCTCTTTCAGTGACTGGTGGTGTCCATACCTTTATTGGTACTGAGAGGAGAACAGTTTGATGCTTAATAGGAAGGAAAGATATGAACAGGCTCAATTGAAACCGGGCCCCTCTGAGTAATTTTTCTGTAAAATTGCCCCCCACCCCGAAGTTCCACAGCATTAGAGTGAATCTGGGATGATGTAGGGGGTGTTCCTCCACTGGTGTTTATGGGAACATATTGAATCAGCCCTCCGAGGCCAATGCGCGGACATGTCATGTCAAATGTGCTCATTAAATTGACTTAGTGCTATCGCCTTAACTGTTGTTGTCTTTATGTGGTCTTCGGAGAATTCCTGCAGCTTCTTTTTGCTCCTTTTACTTCGTATTATCCAATCAAGATATGAGGCACCGAGCTGCAGGGCTGCACTGTTATACAGCAGCCACACTTTCCAGAGCATAAATAACACTATGTCCTACTCAGTCATCACGCGTCATTTTAATTTTCCCGAGGGAACTCTCCTGAAGGAATCAATAAAGTACGATCTAATCTACTTTTGTGATAGTGATCTCGCATTCAAAAAGCTGATCCACTGCAGTGCACAATGATGCGTTATGCTTTATTAATGAAAATGTTGGAAAAAAAGGGAGGGATAATCTGGTTTTAAAGATGATATATTACGATAATATTGGAAGTGATGAATCAGTTATTTTTGCTAATTAACTTTTATGCCCATACTGTTATTTATCTTTAATTTACCAATGTTGTCCCTGCAATTGGAAGAAAAAATAGATCTGAATAAACAAGAGAAACAAAAGTGAACTATTTTTTCCATCTACGCGCTACTGTTAATCTTAGCAGCCCTTGAATATGGCCACTTATGGAAAGCCAGCAAACTGTTTATCATATCAGGTGACATTTCTATCTTTGAGGGGCATTTATCAGAGGCAGATTATAGTTGTAAAGGATAAGACGAGTGTTTACTGAATCGACTGCCAGCATCCTGTGCGTGTGTGAATGTGTGTTTGCTTGTGTATACATTAGCGTATGTACTGTACTGTACATTCAAGCATGTGCCTATATGTTCTAGCAGAAGGATCAGAGCTTTTAGCAGCGCTGATGTGTTTATTTTTGTACGACTTTAACGGGATCCGCGTCCGTATTTCTCACAAGTTAGCACAGCTTTGTTCTCACGGAGCTCGCAGGCGTGACATGCCGCCTCTCACACTTGTCAACAAAAACTGGCAACCGCGGCAGGTAAATGTTTTAGGGTTGGAAAAAGAAAAAGGTTTGTATGTGTGCCATGCTGAATTTTTAAGGGTCTTTTTTTTTTTTTAATTAGGTGACAATCATTTTGTATTTCCTGTGTTTTTCTTGTTGATTTTTGTCTGAAGCACAGTGGTTGCTGGATGCCAACTTTCCCTCTAACATCTGTTCTCTGACTATAACAGCTTGTGTTGTTGCCTTGTCTTACCTGACTGATCCCCAATTGCTTAATTTTTGGTGCGAAATAACACGGCAGATTTTGTCTAATTTAGGCGTTTTTATTGTTAAAATTAATTTTTCAATATAGAATACGTTCTGTACTCATTGAACTCATCTGTAGCTACAGTATAGAGAGGGGGATGGTAAGCAGCTGTTTTTTTCCTGTCTTGAAAAAAGCTATATGTCATGTTGGATGGGCTCGTGCTTGGCAGCTGATAGACAGACAGTGCCTAAAGTTGCCCTTGGTGCCCCAGCAGTGTGACGCTTCGGCAGCAATGTGATAAGTGGGCAGGGTTGCAACCAAGGTGCAGGTCACTTCCTCACACAGTTTCCTCTTTATCTTCCTCTTTCCTGGATTTTTCTGTTATTATTCCAATAACTGCTAGGCCAGGCTATCATTGTGCAGGCTTTGTGCGGGGTTCTACTTAAGCCGTCATCATAGTAGAAAACTTAACATTTAGCTATAGCATTAGGAAATATGTATGCTTTGGCTTTTATTGTCACTTGATCTTACTTATTTATCTTCAACAACCTAACTCTGTTTGGCTTTCAAATTTGATATCAGTGATGTCTATTGAGCCCCCACGTAACAATTGACTTTCAGCCTGCTTTAAGTTAATAGCCTTGTCTCTTGCTTGTCGGGATCAATATAGGTATTAATTAATCGCCATTATCAGCCACAGGATCTAGTTCCATTTGTTGTTACATCAGGAAAATATCAATAAAGAAGTGGACTCCCTGATCGTCATGGCAACTTCATCTCTAAGGTCAAAGAGAGTTTATCTTATCTTGCTGCTGAGAGTGGCAAACTGCTTAGGGATCTAGTTTGGACTCAAAGATCATTGATTTAGGCTTTCTTTCACCCCCACCTTGTTGTTCCAGGACAGGAGGCTGAGGGAGAAAAAAGGCGTCTTTCTAATCACAACAGAGATGTAAGATTTAAATATTGATGTCCAAAGGCCATTATGAGCAAAGAGGGCCTCTGGTCTTGCTGTTGTTCAAGTACGCCCTTTTAAAACCCAGACAAAGCTTTGATTATCAGGGGTGTCACTGTGGAGTGTGTCTGTGTAGCTGACAGTGTGGGGATGAAGGGGAAATCAGTTTCCTGTAAACATAGTCACAGAATATTAAAAGATCCCACTCAGCATGTTTTTTGGAATCCAGATACAGTGATGAACTGTAGGATTTCAGACCCAGTTTGAATCTTTTACGATGTTGGAACAGAACTGACCCTGACATTAAAAGTGCTCTTCTAGTTTGTTTGGTCTTGTTTTGGTACAGTATTTTTGAGTAGTTGAGGTCTGCGGGTGTTAGGCATTATTAGTTTTGATGTATTTTGTATATAACTGCAGGTGGGTTTGTGTGTTCTCACGGGTGTTAAGGCCCAATTTGAGCTATGGAAGAGTGCTTGGATGCCACAGAATGCTTCTTGGGGTTGGAGCAGGGGCAATGCCTTCTTTTTTTTTATCCTCCTCTTGCCCCGGGGACACAATTGCCTCATTTAA
Organism: Nerophis lumbriciformis; assembly: GCF_033978685.3. NCBI lineage: Eukaryota > Metazoa > Chordata > Actinopteri > Syngnathiformes > Syngnathidae > Nerophis > Nerophis lumbriciformis. The sequence goes on along the minus strand of NC_084551.2, from coordinate 12,904,311 downwards.
CATTCTCCATTTGGCCCCAGCCAAGAGAGGAAATAGCCAGGCTCAGAGACCGCCACACATCATGAATTCTGTGTTCATTTAACTAGCACAGGTTCACCTTGATGATATAAATATATCAGGAATTAAGGGGTTGGTGATGAGGTATGCCAGTACATTGAATGGTTTCGATGTTCTGTACTATAAATATGGATAGTGAGTATATGTTTGTCAAATGTATTAACAGAATCGTTGTAGATCAGTGCATGTTGTACACCAGGAACTATTTTCTTACATTGGTAGAAAATACTGAGTCTGGCAGTCATTCTCTGCGAACACTCTGGACATACTTATAACAGATCTGTCAATTTGTTGTCTTTGTTTTATGCTGTTTTTGTAATTAGTTTCAATAAATTAACATTATGTCACATTAAATATTATATTTGTGTTTGAACTGTATTTTGAAAGATTAGACATAGAAAAAAGTGAGATGATATGACACAGATATGTACACATTGTCACATTGTAATATCATTATTACAAAATGTATTTATGTCCAGTTTGTCAGTTTGACTTCACATTAAATCGAAAATAACATTTGTATGAAAAAAACAAAACCATGCTTTGTAAAATAAACTAATTAAACGGGATAATATAGTGAACACCATCTCCAGAGCAGGATAGTAGCTGGCACATCACAGAATGACACCCTAATAGCTGTTCAGGCCAAATCTTTAGCTTGGCAGGAATTACTGGGGATGTTTACGTGTGTGTGTGTTTGTGTGTGTGTGTGTGTGTGTGTGTGTGTGTGCGCGCGTTTTGGGAGTGCTTTGGCGGTTGCATTGTAGGGAGCCGCTGCACAACTTTACATTTGGATGAAACGCATCAGGCTCTGAGGATAGTTAAAGGATAGGTGGCAACAGAGGATTAAGGCAACAAGCTTTTCAGTTCAATTTGTACATCAGCATTTTCTCCCAGTCAAACGGCACAAAACGCATAGCATCTTAAGGGTTCAGTGGAAAATCGCTAATGACAAGGCCTTGTAAATAGATAAACAATTTATCCGTCAAATATGCTTAAAATATAAAACAAACTTCCAAACGTGTTAGTACTAAAAAAGGCTGTGTTTTGATTTGCACCATTGCAAAGCTGCTAAAGCTGTTGACAGCACAGCTTACACGTCATGTGATCAGAGGCCATATATTTTCCTGCTTGTGATTAGTAAGGAAGTGTTGCAACATAAATAGTTTTAATGCAGAATTATTCTAATCAAAAGTGATTGATGACCATTGATTATGTTTGCTGTAAGTGCAAATTGTTATGCAAATCTGATCAGACAGTCCGTGTGACCAAAGTGACATACTGCAAAGTGCATGTCTCTTGGCACCTATTATCTCAATGCAGGCCTCGTTAAGTGACAGAGTAAACATGAGAAATGTAGTCACTATTTTAGGATTGACCAATTTTTTCTCTCTGCATTTCAAAGAATGCTTATCTAGTAATTACTGTTGACACTGAGCAAGTGTTAGCCAACTAAAATGGCGTTTTGTCTGATATCAGATTGGATTTTTATCTACGGTTTACGTATTCCTGAAAACCAAAGATAACAGGCTCAAATTATCGATGTATCCGAATTACGAGGTACATTTTAAAAGCTACAATCACCACATGCTGCGCTCAGTCCGGGGATGTGGATATGTATCTCTGAGGAATATATTTGACCATAATCAAGTTTTTTCTGAGCTTCAGAAACAGGATAACAACTGGGTCGGTTGATAAGCTTGAGAAAAGCAGGGAAATAGTCTTCTCTGATAAAAGAGGAGAAAATCTGATTGATTGATGTCCGTCGGCTTTACCACCATCACAAGCCAGTTGACAGTTGGTTTGGGATCAGATGATTTCACTCTCACGATTGGGGTTGAGGGGAAGCGAGGCAAATATGAAGGACACAAAGGTCAATGGCTTCTCTCCCCTCTCTGTATCTATCGCTTGCTGGCAATAGCTTGCTTTGACAAACTAATATGTTGCTAAGCTTTGTTGTAGGAGGACACATGGTCATAGTTTGTACAGTAATATCCTATTGCAGTAATCTCACAGGGAATGATTGTGTGGTGGAGGAATCTGGTACCAGCGGGGACTCGTTGACATCATCAACTGCAGTCGACTGGCAGATGTCTCCTGACTTGTTTGAACTGAATGTTCCCATGGGATGGAGTAAGTTAAACAGCGGCTCTGACTTGAAGCGATCTGTTATTGTAAGCAGAATCTGATAAGACGGCACCCCCGTATTATATGTTTGTTTAGCAAAGAGGCCAGAATGGGAAAAAAAAAATGTCTACAGCGAGTGTCGCGCTGTATTTTCGGAAAAAAGCCCAACATGGAATTATGACAAAAAATCATTGGAGGCGTAGTGTAAATAAACACCCAAGGCGTGCCGTGACTCTCCATAAAACGTTGGTATGGTATGGTATGGTATGGTAAAGATGTCTCATGCAACTTTTGGTCTTTTGTCGCTGCTTAGATCATGTTTCTAAAGATAAAGTGTAGTCTTAATGTGCCCATAGTGGTGGCTGATATTTAATAGAAAGCTTTGGCCCCTCCGACGGTCCACAGACGTAACAGACAAGTCCATTAGCTTTGTAGGGAGCTGCTTTCAAGATCAAGGTTTCACTTGTAATGAAGAGGCTGTACAATTGGAAGTCAAAAGCATCACTTACGAATCACTCGTTCCAATCAAGCTTTCATTCCAAAATGTAGTTTCCATTCAGAGCTATTAACCAAATAACAAAAAATCTGGAGGAAATTCCCTTCCAAATGGAACTGGCCTTCATTTGGGCAAAGAGACAACAATTCTTTGTTTGTTTGAAGTGGTTGATATAACAACGTTCTTGTCAAAGACAGGGTGAATTAAAGGGGTTTGTAATTACCATAATTATCTCTTATATGTTTTCACCTAATGATGTCCATTAAATGTTTGAGGCTTCATTTAGAGAAAGCCTTGCTGTAGGTTGGCTTAGACTCATAACACAGCATATTAACACTGCACAAGTAATGAACTTCTTTCATCAAAGATGCTTATCATACAGTGCCTCTTAGGGGAAAGCCAATATACTTCAGCTTTTTGTTACAGTTGGATTAGAACAATTCTCATAGTTCTCACTTATCTTTCAAATTCTCTCTGCATGTGATAGCGACCCAATTGGCTTCATGTCCAAACAGGACGGCTCTCTAATCTTGACGGCTGCTCGCTTCATGTAAAACATCTCATTTGGTGGCTCAGCCTAGTTGCTGTCTTATCGTTACACAATTCGCTGCGATTTTCTTTGTGGCAACTTATTTAAATTCCCCCCTGCTTATATATTTCCCTTCTTCTTTCATTCAAAATGATTGTCTTTCATAAGTTCAAAGACTCATCTCTAAGACTTTTGGTAACTTTACAGATAAGAATTCGCAGCGGAGATGGGACAAGAGAAAGGCTGCTTCATTGAAGAGCGGTAGTTGGAGTGTTCGTGTGCTGTACATCCATCACTGTTTTCAGGAGGGATGCTGAGCTAACCTTGATATGGAGCACAGATTTAGCGCTCTAACAGTTTGCACCTCAGCAGGTACAGAGATCATGCTTGAATACGTTTGCGCTCTTCTGTCCAGCGCCAAAGCCTTCAGTCCTGCATGCAACTTGGCTCCCGTGGTTCCTTTGGTCTTTGTCCATCACCTATCAGCATATCAACAGTGTCTCTGAAGCCCAGTTGTATAATGTACCATTTATGGCTTTGTGGATAGAGATGGCGGTCGGGTGGTGGAATAGCTCCAGGCCTTCCCCTCAGTGAGTGGATTAACGGCGGTCTGCTTTAGCGCACTCTGCCATGGTGTGAAATCGGCCTCGCTTCGGCGCCGGCAATGCGGCTCCCTCTTGCTCCCTTTTTTCTTTCGGTCTCCTCTTCTCTCGCTGTTTCCTCACCTCCATGCAAAGCCTCTCCCGGCCATCTGTGAAATGTGGAAACTCTGTGTCTAAGTTGAGTTCAGATCCCATTCCCTCCATCAAGCTGAGGCCAGGAAGCAAATGGGCAGGCAGTCGAATGGGGGGGGGTTGCAAAGGAAAGGGAGGGAGAGAGGCAGAGGAGGAGAGGAAGAAGGGGAAGGGGAGATGGGGGGGCGATGAGCTCATTGATGTTGTGCCGCGTGTGCAGGAACCCTGCCTGTTCTCCGCGGGTGAGCTGGAGGAGAGTCCAGGCCTGGGTGCTGGCCGAGAGATCTCTGGTTCCTCAACGCAGGTCCAAAATCCCCCCTCTGTGTGTGTCTGTGTGGAGGCAAGGCAGTGGCACAGCTCCCCTGAGC